>NW_007252890.1:191389-223865 GCF_000164805.1 Carlito syrichta | reverse complement strand
ACTCCCCCCACCCCCATGATGTCAGGCCCCCCACTCTTTCTTTCACAGCGCCTTCCACAGCTTTGCCCTCACTGGTGTGGTTTGATGAATGATTGTCTCTCACTCCTGAAGATGGTTCCCAGGGCAGAGACCTCATGGGATCTATTGGCCTCAGTAGTGGGTGGCAAATTAGCCTCAGGTGGGAGCATGTGGGTGGCCCAGCTCTCCTTCAGCATTTCTCTTTTCATCTTTTTTTTTTTTTTGAGTTGGAGTCTCACTCTTTCACCCAGACTGGAGTGCAGTGGCCGCTCCTGGCCACTGCAGTCTGGACCTGATGGGCTCCGGCGATCCTTCCGCCTCAGCCTTCCGAGTACCTGGAACTACAGGTGCGCGCTACCACACCCAGCTAATTTTTTTTGATTTATTGTAGAGACGAGTTCTTGCCAAGCTGCCCAGGCGGGTCTCGAACCTGTGGCCTCAGGCAACCCACTTACTTCAGCCTTCCAAAGCGCTGGGATTACAGGCTGAACCACCAAGCCCGGTTTTATCTTTTTTTTTTGAGTTGGAGTCTCACTCTGTGGCCTAGGCTGGAGTGCAGGGATACACTCACGGTCACCGCAGCTTTGAGCTGTTGGGCTTAGGCAATCCTTCCGCCTCAGCCTTCTAAGTAGCTGGAACCACAGGTACACACCACCATGCCTGGCTACTTTTTAAGTTTATTGTAGAGAGGAGGTTCTGTCAAATTGCCCGGGCTGGTCTCAAACCCCTGAGCTCAGGCAATCCTTCTGCCTCTGCGTCCCAAATGTTGGGAACCATCGCTCCCAGCCCTTAGTTTCATTTTTCAGCATATAAATGTGTTCATGTATCTCTTGTCCTCACCGACAAGCCAAATGGTCCTCTGTGTGTATAACCACTACACACCCACCAAGACCATCACACACCCTGCCCACCTGGACTTGGAAATCCCCTAGTAAAGCTCATGGGCTCTGGGTTCTTCCATGCACCCACAGCCTTGAGGCAGTCACATCCAGACTTATACCTGCCTCCTACCTCTGCCCAGGTCCCATGACCAGCTTCCATGCTGGGACATCCTAAGGCAGGTAACCAGCTGGTCTGACTCCAGGACTGGTGCTGGAAGCTGCTTTTCCTGACACCTAGTGAAGTATTACAGATGTTCATCATATCACAGCAATGTGGCTCTCTCCCACCCTACCCGGTGAGGGTGTGGCCATGAGGGTGCCACTGCACTCCAGCCTGGGCGACAGAGTGAGACTCCAACTAAAAAAAAATGCTCTAATCCCTTAATTCCATTTTGAGGAATCTACTATAAAATAATCAGAGATGTGAAATAAGATTTAAGGACAAGATACATTCTTTTAAAGAAAGGTGACTAGGAGGAACTAGATGATCTATTCCACAGTGGGGCTATATTAAAATCATTCTCAATATGGAAAACTGCACATTCATTAACATCGTGTCTTCAGTGTTTAGTCAAAAGGCAGAATTGAAGCCGGGCTCCGTGGCTCAGCCTGTAATCCCTCGCTTGGGGAGGCTGAGGTGAGTGGATTGCCTGAGCCCGCGGGTTTGAGACCCACCTGGGCAACTTGACGAGACCTCATCTCTACAACAAATCAAAAATCAGCCGGGTGTGGTAGCGCGTGCCTGTAGTTACAGCTACTTGGAAAGCTGAGGCGGAAGGATCGCCGGAGCCCAGCAGGTCGAGGCTGTGGTGGCCGGGAGCAGCCACTGCACTCCAGTCTGGGTGACAGAGTGAGACTCCGACTCAAAAAAAAGAGGCAGAATTGAAAACTTTATTTCAATTTTGCCTCAAGGTAAATATACACATAGACAAACCCCAAGGAAATAACTACTCTTTTGTTTAGGTATATGACAAGGGAGTGAGATTTGGGCTGATTTTTTCTTTTTATTCTTGTTTATTCCAAATTTAAAAAAATGAGTTATAATTTTATGATCAGAATAAAATACACTGTTTTAAAAAACAAAGAGTCTATGAATCCAGCCTCATCTTTATATCCAAGATACTCGTCAACATCAGTTCGGTTTAAATTAACTTTGCCATTTTTTTCAAAAAGTATCTAGCCTTTAGTGGGTCAATCAAGTAGTCCCTCCAAAACACCCTAGCTATGAATATTATTGCCTTTTGCTGTCTACAGCTTAATGAAGCAACTTGATATGCTAGTCTCATTTCTGGGATTGCTTATTTTTTTTAACAAATTTTTAAATGTCCACTTTTTGCAAGAGTAGATAAGTACAAATGTGAGTTATTTTATACAAAACTTCTACTGTGAAGAGATTTCTGTTTCAAGTTGAACTCCTTTCTACCTTAATCTAACCCCAGTTGAACCTCACAGCTGTGAACTACACTGATGACCTTGTCCTGCTGGCTCTGGCAGGACCAGGAGCCTCCGGCCTCCAGTCAGGAGCACTTGGCACTGGCAAGAGTAAGGTCAGGTTATTCTCAGTCTAGAAAGCAGCCGCTGCCTTGTTGGGACTGGAATGAAGAGGCCATTACCATGCCACCAAACTTCCCTGGGAAATGTTTCCAGCTCACTGAACTACTGATGGGAGATTCGTCTCGTGATAATGGTGGCTGAGCAGAGACTAAAAACCTTGAAGACAGCAACAGTGCTTTAGCTTAAATAGCTGTAGACAACACATGCTGGACTTTAGAACCTGTGTACATAAAGCTACAATGACTGCCTGCTCCCTCCTCCTGCACCCAGAGGTGGCCTGAGAGCTTGTGGCTCCAGGACTCCCCTTTTCTGTCCCGGAGAGACTAACCCAGAGCATCAGCAGTCGAGGCCTTCGAGCGAATCACTGATGGACGAGGGTGATCGGGCTGGCTGCAGGATGCAGGAAGTACAACCAGACGTGGTTCCAGGTTCTTTTCTTTCCTTTTGTGTGTGTGTGTGTGAGCAAAGTAGAGTTTATTAAGGTGAAAGACACACTTAAAGGGAAAGGGGCATGGGGGATGAAAAGGCATACCCACCCCAAGGTGGGGAGTCTCAGAGTGAAGACTGCCCCCTCAGGGTTTGGGCTGGGCTTTCATCTCCTCTGCCTCAGGGAGGGCTGGGAGGGGCTGAGGCTCTGAGGCCCTGGATTTGTGTTCACTTGAGCATCTGGGCTGCCTGATGAGCTCCTGCTCCATTTACAATTGTCAGGTGATCAATTCCCAGGTTCTGTCAAGTCAGTGAGTCCTGGGGGAGCGGTGGATGAAAAGGCTGAGAACTCCACTTTCCCTAGGGTGTCCCCACAGGGACACTGGAAACACGAGTGTAACAAGGCCCAGGCTGGAGCGCTGGATCAGTGAGGGAATTCAAAAGGAAAATCCTACATCTGAAGACCTTCCACAGACAGGTAAAACCAGGAGAAGAAAAAAGAAGAGGAAAAAAGAAAGTATGTTTTATTTATTTTTTTTTTCGACCTGTGCTTTGCATTCTAGAAAAAGTTGCCTCAACTAGGACACAAGACTTTTATTTTATTTTTTATTTTTTTCTGAGTTGGAGTCTCACTCTGTCGCCCAGGCTGGAGTGCAAGGCACACTCTCGGTCACTGCAGCCTTGGCCCACTGGGTTCAGGCAATCCTTCCAGCTCAGCCTTCCGAGTGGCTGAAACAACAGGCGTGTGCCACCATACCCAGCTACTATTTCTTGGCTTATTGTAGTGACGGGGTCCTGCCAAGTTGCCCAGGCTGGTCTTGAACCCCTGGGCTTAGGTAATCTTCTCGCCTCTGCCTCCCAAAGTGCTGGGATTACAAGTGTGAGCCACCGCAACTGGCATTTTATTTTATTTTCTGAGTTGGAGTATCACTCTGTCACCCAGACTGGAGGGCAGTCTCAGGCTCACGACCACTGCAACTTCCACCTGCCAGACTCAGGCAATCCTTCCACCTCAATCTTCCAAGTCGCTGGAGCTACAGGTGCATGCTACATTACCCAGATCACTTTATGACTTTTTGGACAGATGAAGTCTCTGGTCTTGAACCCCTGGGTTCAGGCAATTCTCTCACCTCCGCTTTCCAAAGTGCTGGAAATACAGGTGTGAGCCACTACTGTCATAGTCAGGTGCCCAGGGACTTTGAGAAAAATGTCTCAGAGTCACCATCAAGGTCCTAGTGCTGCTGTGATGTAAATCTGCTGCCAACTTCCAACTGTGTTAGCCTTTTTGAGCAAGGTGATGGTGAAAATTATGTTCTTTTTTTTTTTTTTTTTGAGTTGGAGTTTCACTCTGTCGCCCAGTCTGGAGTGCAGTGGCACACTCACGGCCACTGCAGTCATGACCTGCTGGGCTCAGGCGATCCTTACACCTCAGCCTTCCAAGTAGCTGGAACCATAGGCACATGACACTCTGCCTGGCTAATTTTTAAAAATTTATTGTAGACATGAGGTCTCACCAAGTTGCCCGGGCTGGTCTCAAATCCTTGGACTCAGGCAATCTTCTCGCCTTGGCCTCC
Organism: Carlito syrichta; assembly: GCF_000164805.1. Classification (NCBI taxonomy): domain Eukaryota; kingdom Metazoa; phylum Chordata; class Mammalia; order Primates; family Tarsiidae; genus Carlito; species Carlito syrichta. The sequence continues at coordinate 219,412 of NW_007252890.1, read as the reverse complement.
CAAAGTGCTGAGATTACAGGCTTCAGCCACTGCGCCCAGCTGAAAATTATGTTCTTAGAGGGTTCACAGTAGCTACAGGGAGGTCACTGGGCCTTGACTAGGGTGTAGAAAGGGGGTCTGAGCAATCCAATCTGGCGTATGGCAGACTCCAGCAACCCCCTGCATTACCCAACACTATTTAAAATCAGGGAGCTTAACACATACAAACACGTTCTTTCCTATACCACTACCTTCACATTCACATATTTTAAAATAAGGAGATGGAGCCAGAGATGACAATCATATATAAATATAAATAGTTGAATCTCAGCTTTAAGCAGAAAACCTCGCTGAGTCTCCTGCCTACAGATTTCCTCAGGGCAGTTTTCCTTCGTGTGGATTTTGATGCACTGCACAGGGCTCCCCTGGAGAGCAGAGAGCATCCCCCAGGGGCGATGGAAGACATGGGAAGTGGGTGGTCTTAATAATACATGTTCTTGTCCCACCAGCCTGTAGAGGAAGAAAAATGCACATCAGAAACGGAGAGTGTGCTGAAGAGGTAAAAAGCCTCAGGAGTCACGCACTTGCTACTCACTTCCAGGGTAGAGCCTGATGAAGAGCTTCCGCATCTCGTCATACACCCAGATCAGGATGGCGTGCGGCACAGCCACAAACCAGTACTGAGGCCTGGAGGCAGAAGGACAGAGGGTGAGCCCTGGCTTGTCCACAGGGACAGCTCACCCGGCACACAGGCAGGGGGTTCCTGCTCATTCTCCTGCTTTACTGGAGAGAGCCACAAATTATGGGGCCTCACAACATAAAACTGGGAACCTTCAGATTTAACCTGGAGAATGGCTGCCAGAAGCAACCTCTGCCTTTTTAAGCGCCTCCTGGCTAGGGGGAGGTGGGCTGGTGGGGTCTGGAAAATGCTTCTCCTGGGACGCTGGCAGGTAAAGCCTTGTGCTCACACAGCATGGAATCAGTGTGACCTCATTAAAAAATTTTAAATTAAATATATTTATTTGGAAACAGGGTCTCTGTTGTCCAGGCTGGAGTGCAGTGGCATGATCACAACTCACTGCGGCCTCGACCCCCTGGGCTCAGGTGATCCTTCTGTCTCAGCCTCCCCCATAGTGCACCAAGCCTGGCTAATTTTCTAAAATATTTTGTAGATGTGGGGTCTTGCGATGTTGCCCAGGCTGGTCTTGCCTCCTGGGTTCAAGTGATCATCCTGCCTCTGCCTTCCAAATTGCTGGGATTGTGGGATGAGCCACCATGCCCAACAGTGTGATCTCTTTCGAAAGACTTAGAGGGGAACCCCTGGGAATCTTCATGTCGGTCGAGGCTGAGACAGCTTAGGACGTGGGCTAGCGCCTCCTCAGTGCTGGCGAAGGGGAACTCGCCTGAGTGTGGTGAAGCTCAGGGCAGTGACACTTCCGAGGCCATAGCAGAGGATCAGTGCGATAATGATCTGTGAGGCGATCCCCACCCAGATGACTTTATTTCTGCAAGACACACAGAAGCAGACTCTGAATTCCCATGGCCTTGTCCGTGAACCCAGCAGACTGTGCAATTGACAGAGCCGATGTCTCATGAGCTACAGGTGTGGCCAGAGCTAGTCTTGTGATCGTCCCATCAGGAGTGTGCTCAGGGCTGTCCCAGGAAACCAGTCACGACCATACCTGAAGAGACCCTGCTGGAAGATGGAATTCCTGCGGGTTTTCCTGATGATCAGGTCGGCTATTTGCTGGACCATGATGCCAACAAAGAACGCTGTGTAGCCTGTCCACTCTAGGTACTGCCTCTGGTAGCGTGTCTATTAATGGGCGGAGAAGGAAGAGCCCATGAGGTCCGGAGGAAACCACAGGGGGCTTCAGTGCAGTTCTGCTTATCTTCTCTCTGCCCCACCCCACCAAGACCCACAAGGCCAGGTCCACATTTGGGAAGAAACTATTCTTTGTGCCAGGTGAGTAGGGAGAGATGTTCATTTTATGTGTCCCAACTATGGACATTGGGTTGGTCACTCTTCCAAGCCTGTGGCAAAGTTAATGTAACAGAAGGGAGCTATTGGGGTATAGTTAGAGAGGAGGCTGCTTCCCGAGTCCTGGCAGAGGCCAGCCCGTGTCACCAAGGGGCCCTGAGCCCTTGACCAAGCAGCTTTCACAGGCCATTCAGGGACATGGAGGTTCTGCCAGGCAGTGGCTCCGACCACTCACCCACTCCTGCCCGTAGCTGTCCTCCAAGTCGTTCACGTCATCCTTTTCCCACTCCACCCGCAGGTTGATGAGGGAGCTGGGCAGGAAGCCCTCCTGTGCGTAGACAGTGAAATACACAAGGAACGCCCCCAGGGCTTGCATGAGGCCTGGAAGAATGAGAGATCCCCTCAGGTCAGGCCAGGTCCGAGGGCTACCTCAGCCACCTTCTCATTCCCTACCAAGCCCACCCAGAGGAAGCCACACTTCTGACTGTGGGACTCCAGTGAATGCCCCGGGGTGACAGGGAGACATGCCCTTGCCTACCGATGTGTAGATAAGAGTACACGGCCAGCGGCATGTTCACCAGCCTGTCCTTCTTCTTGTGGCGAGGCTTCCTGTTCATGATGTCACTCTCAGCCTTCTCGTAGGCCAGGGCGATGGAGGGGATCTAGGGGGGAGAGACTGGTGAAGCCCGACCCGGACACTCTATTCTGCCCATAGCAGCAGAGGAGGCAGTGGCACAGTGAGGGTGAGCTGTAGGGGGGACGAGCTGGCAGGGGGCGTGGAACCAGTCCATCCAGGTTGCAGGCAATGGTGACTATGGCTGTGTAGAATTTAAGAGCAGGGGCTTTAAAAATCAACCTTGCTATTGTGAAAAGGAATGACAGTAGCAGGAAACTGGGAGGGCATGGGGGGGCAGGGAGGTGGAGTGGCAGTAGTGGGAAACTGCTTGGGGAAAGGGGGGCACACCTCATCAACAAGGGGTCCTGTACAATGAATATTTGTATACCTAACCCTGAATTGTACCCCACAATTTTAAAATAAAAAATTTTTTAAAAAATCAACCTTGCTGCTGGGCATGGTGGCATACTCCTGTAATTCCCACACTTTGGAAGGCTGAGGCGTGAGGATCGCTGTGCGGGGCCGTTCTCCTGCTGTGAACTCAGCCTGCACCGCTGCCTTCCATGTGGCCCACGTAAACCCCAGCCTCGAAAATTACTGTCATGGGCTTCTTTAAACAGACACATACGAGAAAAGGGGAAGGTTTGGGTGACATTACTGTCAGTCAAGCCTGTATAAAGTCTTAATCACCTCTGCTTCTTACTGTGTTGAGGTGGGGCTTTGGAGAAGATTCCCTTACTCAACCAGGGGTGATTGTGGGGACATCATGTTAGCGGCTGGGACCCCAGCATCACAGAGACCACCCGGTTGAAGGTTCAGTTTCCCTAAGGGAGGCACTGACCCATGGCCTATTTTTTTTTTGGAAGGCAAACTTCATGTCTTGAAAGATTATCTATGAAGTGAAGGAGTTTTAATTTCTGTTTTTGTTTTTTTTGAGTTGGAGCCTCACTCCATCGCCCAGACTGGAGTGCAGTGGCCGCTCCCGGCCACCGCAGCCTCAACCTGCTGGGCTCCGGCGATCCTTCCGCCTCAGCCTTCCGAGTAGCTGGAATTACAAGCATGAGCTACCTCGCCCAACTAATTTTTGATTTATTGTAGAGATGAGGTCTCGCCAAGTTGCCCAGGCGGGTCTCGAACTCGTGGGCTCAGGCAATCCACTCACCTCAGCCTCCCAAAGCGTGGGATTACAGGCTGAGCCACCGAGCCCGGCAGGAGTTTTAGTTTCTATACATGATGATGTCTCTAGTCCCTTGAGTGGGAGTGTGGTCCACTTCGTTAGAAACCAGAGCTGGCTAGGTGTGATGGCTCAAACCTGTAATCCCAGAACTTTGGGAGGCCAAGGCAAGAGGTTGCCTGAGCTCAGGGTTTCGAGACCAGCCTGGGAAACTTGGCAAGACCTCGTCTCCACAGTGAATCAAAAAAATAAGCTGGGCAATGTAGCGCGTGCCTGTAGTTCTAGCTACTTGAGCTACCTGGAAAGCTGAGGTGGAAGGATCGCCTGAGCCGAGCAGGTCGAGGCTGCGGTGGCCGGGAGTGGCCACTGCACTCCAGCCTGGGTGACAGAGTGAGATTCCAACTCAAAAAAAGAAAAACATGGGAGTTTGAGAAGCACTGACTTTGTCCATCCCCTGGCCTTTGGAGGAACGACCCAGGCCTTCGCTCCCCTGAGGTGGTCACCAGCCCATGTTCCCTCAGTGCCACTTACAATGTCCGTGCCCAGGTCGATGAACAGGATGGTGATGGTGCCAATGGGCAGGGGTAGCCCCACGATGATGTAGATGAGGAAGGGACACAGTTCGGCGATGTTCTTGGTCAGGGTGTACGCGATGGTCTTCTTGAGGTTGTCAAAGATCAGGCGGCCTAGGGAGAGATGCTCCTCCTTGTCGGGCTTGCCTCTAGGCCCTGGTGGCCGGCCCTTGCGAAGACCACCCAGCACCTCACTCACCTTCCTCCACGCCTGTGACGATGGAGGCGAAGTTGTCATCCAACAAGACCATGTCGGCGGCATTTTTGGCTGCATCGGAGCCCGCGATGCCCATGGCGATCCCAATGTCTGCCTTCTTGAGCGCCGGAGAGTCGTTCACTCCATCCCCTGTCACTGCAACAACCGCATCCTGTGGGGACCAGGAGAGAGCGGGATGAGCGGGCCCAGGGTCCCAGGGTGTTCACCAGTGACCTGGCCTCCTGTTGAGTGGAGGCCATAAGGACAACTGTGGCAGAAGTGCAGGGCCTGGGGAAGGTGAAGACAGGGATTAGGCACAAGAACAGGGAGCCCAACAAGCCGTGTCCACACAGGAAGAATCCCACAGGCGTGCAAGTCCCTGGGGGCATTTCACACCTCGTGTCTTTACATTCTGCATTTTATACCCTTGCAGTTTTCAGTCTCCTGATTCACACCCATCAGAGGCAAGCACTTCCCTCCAGAGCCCCTGGCGTCTGGTGATAAATGCAGGGTCACCCTGTTAGGGTTTGCAGCCAGAGTCTCAAAGGAGCACAGGGTGAGCTCCCTGAGATGGAGAGGTCCGGTCGCACGGGTGGGCCTGGAACCCTCTCTGGAGGGGTTTCAAAGGTGCCACAGCCTGGTCTGAGGTCCACACCCCTGCTCTGCATTCCCTGAGGACAGCAAAGGTCCTGGTCAGTCCTCTGGGCACTACTGTCCACTCACCTGCCTCTGACAGCCCTCCACGATGATCAGTTTCTGCTGGGGGGACGTCCGGGCAAAGACGATTTCCGAGTAGGTGGCTAAGATCTCATCCAGCTGGTCCGGGCTCATGTCCTTCAGCTCCATGCCGGTCACCACTGCGGCCTTGGCATCCCTGGAAGGGCCAGGAGAAACCGGGCAAGACCCGAGGCCAGACCTTAGGTAGAAACTGTTTCTTCAGGATGTGGGTTGATGCCTCTTTGACTCGACCTGGAACCCAGCGTCCCTGGCACCTAATGCTCCAGGGAGGTAATGGGGGACAGTGTGGTCTACTTTTCAAGACCGCAAACGGGCTAAAATAAGGCCATTTCCTGGTATCGTATGACACAGGAGTAAAAAGTCATGTAGCCCTTTTCCTACTGCAGGGGTGAGAGAGGTGCTTCCTGGAGCAAAGCTTTCCTTCACTCGTAGAAGGAGGTTGCACAACTGCCCATTTACATGTCTTGGATCCTGGAACTTCCTTATAGGCAATAACTCTTTGCTGCTGTTGTTTACTTCAGATTTACCAAGTGTCCACCATGTGTGTGTGCTGCGCAATGGAAAGGTCTGCTGGGGTCTTAGAGCTACACTGTTTTCTGCTGACCACGAGAGTTCGGTTCCAGGGACTGTTGACTATGCAGCGCCAACTGTACCACCCCCAGCTGAGATCCTCAGGACTTTCCCTGTGCTTGCAGCAGGCCCAGGAGCCCTAGCATGATTCGCAAGGCCAGTTGCATCTGTGCCACCAGCCGTGCCTCCCCGCGGGCTCTCCTTCCAGCCCCCCGGGCCCTCTCAGGTCTGAGACCCTGGCGTCCCTACCATCCCAAGGCCTCCGTGGGCCCTGCTCCCTTTCAAGGTGTGGACAGATCTCCCCTTAGCCACCCTTGGCCAGCCCTCATGTCAGCCTTCGAATGCCAGCTGTAAGGCTGTAGGTGCAAAACACCACATGCCTTTTTCTTGGCAATTTATTTTATTTTATTTTAATTTTTGAGTTGGAGTCTCGCTCTGTCACTCAGATGGGAGTGCAGTGGCTGCTCCTGGCCACCGCAGCCTCTACCTGCTGGGCTCCGGCGATCCTTCCGCCTCAGCCTTCCGAGTAGCTGGAATTACAGGCGTGCGCTACCAAGCCCGGCTACTTTTTTGATTTATTGTAGAGATGAGGTCTCGCCTGCCCAGGCGGGTCTTGAACACGTGGGCTCAGGCAATCCACTCACCTCAGCCTCCCAAAGGCGCGGGATAACAGGCTGAGCTACCGAGCCCGGCCTTCTTTGCAATTTACAAGTTTGTGCTTTTTAGGTCTGTTTTTGCTCTTGGTGCCAAGTACTGGAAGTTCAGCACTTGACTCAAACTGTAGGTTTTCTTAACTGCTGGCTAAAAATATAGAAGTAAGTTAGGAAGGAAAGGGTGTTTCCTTTCTCCTTACGTCTGCCACAATACAGATTTTCTATGGCAAAAAATCTAAAGCTGATGAGCAACTAAATTAAAACATTCACAAAAGCATCCACTGAACTTAGTGTGGGGGCTTGTGTGAAGATATCTACTCCACTCTTCCCTTCTGTCGCCATTGTGGACGTGGTAGTGGTCGTCATGAGGGTTAATCCCATTGTGGCTTCTGACCACAGCAAGAGCTGCGAGAGGCATTTCAATATACCGTCCCCCATTTGCGGGAAGACGACGTCCTCCCCTCTTTCCAAAGCACTGAGACAGACCTGCAATGTCCCCTCCAGGACCATCTGGGAGGAGAAGTCCAGGTTGGGCGAGGACACTATGTAGGTCAAATTGGCAAAGTGGTCCAGGCCACAGGAAGGACCGTGTCGTCTACACCGAACGGGTGCAGCAGGAGAGGCTGATGGCACCAAGGCCCCAGCAAGTGATTGTCACTAGCCTAAAACTGCACAGAGACCACAGAAGATCCTGGAATCAAAAGCCGAATCTCACCAAGTAGAGAAGAAAAAGGGCAAATGTGAAGAAGAAACAGTTGAGAAGATGGAGGATTCAAGTAATCACATATGCAACATTTGATAAAAATTGCTAAAAGGAAAAAAATGTATAATGTAAAAATTTAAAAACTAAACAAACAAGTCCCAAACCTGTTTTTCTTTTCTTTTCTTTTTTGTGCCGGAGAGTGAGAAAACAGGATTTATTGAGAGGACAGAGGAGCTCCCACAGAGGGAGGGGATCTGAAGGGGTTGCCCACAAACCTGTTTTTCATAGAGGTTTGTTGTTTATGCCACAGAACATCAGAGGACTCTTGGGCTGTGGACACTGTTGCTGTCCTAAGCCTGGGATACTGGTTGGTTGTCTGATGTGGTGGTGTTTCCTGTAGTAATTTACTGCCTGACAGCTCCTTATTCCTAGAAGGCCTAAGTGCTTGGGTCTCTAGAAGGTGTTCATTGGTCTTTGTCTCTTCATCCCATATGCACGAAAGCACAAACCAGCTGATGAGATTTCTCTTCAACCTTAGGTTTTGGAGTCTCTGCTTCACTGAAACCATGTGCAGCCCGGCCTCTCCCTTCCACGTCCAGCTCCCTCGTCCCTAGGCCTCTCCATTATACTGACCAGGTCACCACTGGGATTTTTCTGTCTCCCTGGCTAGTTGGAAAGCTCCACAGTGGTGTGGATGGCATTGTCCCGTTGGCTGCTGTAGTTCCAGGCCTAGCACAGAGCCTGGTATACGATTGGTGCTCAACAATTGTTGAAAGAATAGATGAATGAGTGAGTAGATGAATGGATTAAAGGAGACACTGGTTTAAACGAATGAAGAGAAACAAGGACAGATGTTTTCTTTAGGAAGCTTCGATTCTATTTACTACCAAACAAAAAAGAAGCATGTGCTTCCATGAAGTCAGCTGAAGGGAAAAATACCCAAGATCCTCACTTGTCTGGTGGGGGAGGGTGCATGAAACCAAAATGTCCTTACTATTCCTAATCTCCACCTGGATCAATGACAAGTGATTTCATATACTCCCTTTGTTTCCGTTTTTCTCACTCTAAATTAGGCACCTAGGTATTCAGATCCAGTTCGATGGCTTTTGACATTTTAGATGAGGATGTAGGAATGGTCCCTTTCATGGTGTTAATACAGTGCATACTAGGTGCTCAGTGAAATCTGGAGTAAATACATGGGATGTGAATCATAGATCAAAGCAGCCTAGCATTACCCCCAAGTGTTTGGCATACAGGTGGCTTGTTCTAAGCAGCACAGCTATCTAGAGCCAGCGGGGCCCTGAGAGTTGCACTGGAGCTCCTGCCAGACTGGGTCTGTGCTTACCATTTGTTAACTTGCTCCACGGCAATGTTGAGACGATTTGCAATGTCTTCCACCGTCTCGCTGTTGGCTGAGATGATGCCCACGCTCTTGGCGATGGCTTTGGCCGTGATGGGATGATCACCAGTAACCATGATAACCTAGAGCACAGACCACCAAAAGGTCATGGATGATGTAAAACTAAGCCGGCCAAGGTGGAGATGGTCTGTACTGCCCAATCCTCTGGGACCTGGTGAGTATGGCTAGTGATCACTGGCCTTTGCCCTGTGGGAAGCTCTGGATCAAAGGCACAACTGTCTTTGAGGGACACTAACCCCACTGGGACTACCCTTACTCCTAAGCTTCTTATGCTTCCTCCTGTGATAGGAGAGGAAGGCCTTCCCCTTTGACATTTTATTTACGAAAGGGCCCGTGGATGTCTACTTGGGGCAGCCCCATATTGCTTCACCAGTCTGGAACTGGAATTAATAGATGACTGAAATTCTGAAGACTGGCTACAGAGGTGAACCTAAGGATCAAGTATTAAAGTCTTTTGACCAGACGCGGTGGCTTATGCCTATAATTCTAGCACTTCGGGAGGTTGAGGTGAGAGGATTGCCTGAGCCCATGGGTTCGAGACCAGCCTGGCAACTTGGTGAGACCCCATCTCTACAATAAATAAAAAAAATTAGCCAGGCTTGGTGGTGTGCGCCTGTAGTTCCAGCTACTTGGACGGATGAGGCAAAAGGATAACCTGAGCCCAGTTGGTTGAGGCTGCGGTGGCCAGGAGCATGCCACTGCCCTCCAGGCCAGGCGACAGAGTAAGAATCTTACTAAAATAAATAAATAAAATTTAAAAACCCCAAAATAAAGCCTTTTATTTTCTATCATGGTCTAGGGCAAGATCGGGCCACATCAAGGCACTGGGAGATTATGCTGGTTACTGTGGTAATTTATCCCACACAGACACATGCATTTCACTTTTACACGGCAGTTACTGAAATCTCAGTGCAGTGAAAGTCGAGATTTTAAAAAAGGGAATTGTGACATTTACTTGGAGAGATCTAAATACTGACCACCTCTTATAACAGACATTATTAGAAAGAGATGCCACATGAAGGCGGAATGCCCTGAGTCAAGAAAATAACTCCCACCTTGATCCCTGCACCGCGGCATTTGGTGACTGCATCTGGCACAGTGGACCGAGGGGGGTCGATCATTGACAAGAGCCCCACAAAACACAGGTTGGAGGTGGGAAAGTTCATGGCATCTGTGTCAAACACATAGGTTTCCGGAAACTTGTCTGCTGGCAGGTAGAGATGACAGAAGCCTGGAATAGGGATACATTTGGGAGTCAATGAACCCAGGGAAAGAAAAGACAAGACAAAAGCCAAGAACATGTTGAAAGGCTCTCAATCCTTTGCTATGTTACCAGAATATTAGAAAACACCAGGATTGTTTAATTCCATCAATTCCATACTGCATGGTTTTTTTTTTTAAAGAAAGACATCTTTCCTTCAAAAATAGTTTACTGTGTGCTCACTGGTATCTCCATTATGTTCTAGAGATATAAAGATCAGGCATGAACAGCCCTGACTTCCGAAGATGTCATAGTTAGGGGAGCCCGACTGCGAGTTAAAGGGATACAGCATATAAGGCAGGTGAGTATGGCAGAGCAGAGTGACACTTCAGCCACAATTGCTTCATGGAGGCCACGTGTGAGCTGAACCTTTCAGAGGCACAGGTGTTTTCCAGGGAAAGAACAGAGGGGTGGGGTGGGAAAGCTATTTCTGGCAGAGAAAACACTCATCCTGTTGGGCAAAGCGGGGAAGGACCTTGGGGCATGACTGGAGCTGTGCGATGTTCAGTCTTTAATCAAAGGGTCAGAGAAAAGTCATTAGGACTGGGGTCGACTCATCCTTTTCAGAGGGCACCGCCAGTCTCTCATAGACACCAGTCTCTGTGTCTCCTGGGCTGCAGAGAGTGTGTGATGAGATTTTACACCCAATATCTTCTGGCATGGCCCACTGCATTGCAGAGTCAGCACAGCAGACTCAGGAGAGGTGAGGTGAGGTTCCTGGAGTGACTCTAGTTGGACGGGGATCAATCTGAGTTGAAAACCTAACTGGTGCTGTAGGTTATTTAAGGTGTGCTTAAAGTGTTATCATCTCATTTGTGCACTTTATCTGCTCTCCTGAATCAAATGGCCTTAGAAACCCACATTCCGCAGATTCCGTCTCAATGGCCAGAGCTTTTGTGGTGTTTAATGAGCCCTGCACCAGGCATGGAAACCTTCCTCAGTCTGTGTGTCTGGACAGGCACATTTGCTGCCCTGACCCCAGGAGCAGGACACTGTCCCTGTGATGCCACTGCAGGGGCCCATCAGACTCCTCCCACTGTGGTTGCATTTCTAAGGTTCCTTTCCTTAACCCCCAGTCTTGGTAACGGGCATCATATTTCTCATCTGGGCAGCCTCTTCTTGCTGGGCAGCCTCAATGTTCCCCAGAGGACAGAGCCTGACTCCTGACCTGCATGTCCGGGCCTCTGCATGGTGACCTCCACCTGGGCCTGTTTCCGTGACTGCGCTATCTCCTCCGTTCTGAGCCCTCCACCTGGCCACACAACTACCTTACATGACTCTGGGCCTAGACTGCATTGTTCCCTCTGCCCTGGTTACTCCCCTACCCCCTTCAAATGCCACCGTTGCAACCCAGTTTAATATGTAACTCCTTCCAGAATCCGCCCTGTGGCTGCTTCTGGGGACACGGCTCAGCTAGCTGAAACCATCACCTCTTCGTCCCACCTCCTGCTCATCTTGTCCTCCCTCGTATGCTCCCTGTGGCCACTCTGTGGGTCCCAGGGCCCCTGGCACATGCCTTGACACCCAACTCACCCAGCACACGCTCGCCCAGCCCACCCAGCTCCATGTAGGCTGTGTGGAAGGCCTGGGCCGCGCTCTCGTCCAGCGGCTGCTCCTGGCCATGCACCATGATGGTGCTGCACCGCTCCAGGATGCGCTCAGGGGCGCCCTTCATCACCAGGAGGAAGCGCCGGTCCCCAGGGTCCTCTGTCTCGTGGATGGAGAGCTAGGCAGGGAGGACAGAGCAGTGAGGTGTGGGAGGGGGAAGCTGCCTTTCCTAACACGTGACCGAACGTGGGGGGTGAGGAACACGACAGCCCAGAATGGCCGTCCTTTTCACGTCTGTGGCTAGGTCATGTGCAGAGTCCAGGTCTAGAATTCCACACAACGGGGGCACGGCTTAGACCCCAGCACTGGCTGCTCTAGGGAATCCCGACGTGGATGCCAGTTGGAAAGTTTTGTGCCTTGAACAAGACCTCCTGGAGTCCTGGCGAGGTGGGGCTGCAAGCATCCCCATCCACCATCACCTCCTTTTGGACCAGCAGCCCCTGAGACCCAGGCCATTCTGAGCTCATCTCCTTGAAGCTGCAGGAATCCCCAAGTCCTGTAGCTCCCTGTCAATCCACTTCTCTTGTCTGAACGTTAAAGAAAGTGGTGAGTGTGAGGAAGCAGACACTCATAGGCATCAAAGTCACGGGTGCCCCACTTTTAACTGGAATGCCCTCCACCTAGTAGCGTTGCTTCTAGATCCCTCCTAATAGAGTAATCAGAAAGAGTTGTGAAATAATGTCTAGAGAAGAATAAAACGGCTCTTAGCCTTATTAGACATCAGGAACTCCTCTAAGCTCTCAGGAGGAATTTCAGGAAGCTCGAGTGTGTGGGAGAAAATAAGCGACAGAGGAAAGGGCTACTGTTTTGGATCCAACAGTTGATGTCAACTCAGCAGTTCTGGGACTTCTGGATATCAAAGATGAGCACAGAAAACACTACAGGACAAATAGGGTTGTGGCCTAGTCCCCCTCCCCCTGTTCTTCCTCCTCCTCCTCCTTGTTAATGGACAAGTAAAGACACTTAAGAAAACAAACCAGAGCCAGGCTCGGTGGCTCAGCCTGTAATCCCACGCCTTTGGGAAGCTGAGGTGAGTGGATTGCCTGAGCCCGCGGGTTTGAGACCCGCCTGGGCAGCAAGATCTCATCTCTATAATAAATAAAAAATTAGCCAGGCGTGGTAGTGCACGCCTGTAGTTCCAGCTACTTGGAAGGCTGAGGCGGAAGGATTGCCAGAGCCCAGCAGGTCGAGGCTGCAGTGGCCGGGAGCGGCCACTGCACTCCAGTCTGGGTGACCGAGTGAGACTCCAACTCAAAAAAAAAAAAAAAAAAGAAAGAAAACAAACCAGCTGGGCTTGGTGGCTCAGCCTGTAATCCTGCGCCTTTGGGAGGCTGAGGTGAGTGGACTGCCTGAGCCCACGGGTTTGAGACCCGCCTGGGCAGCGAGACCTCATCTCTACAATAAATCAAAAAATCAGCCGGGCATGGTAGCGCATGCCTGTAATTCTGGCTACTCAGAAGGCTGAGGCTGAAGGATCACCAGAGCCCAGCAGGCGAGGCTGCGGTGGCTGGGAGCAGCCACTGCACTCCAGTCTGGGCGACTGAGTGAGACTCCAACTCAAGGCTCCGTGGCTCAGCCTGTAATCCCACGCCTTTGGGAGGCTGAGGTGAGTGGATTGCCTGAGCCCGAGAGTTTGAGACCCGCCAGGGCAGCGAGACCTCATCTCTACAATAAATCAAAAAATCAGCCGGGCATGGTAGCGCATGCCTGTAATTCCGGCTACTCGGAAGGCTGAGGCAGAAGGATCGCTGGGGCCCAGCAGGTTGAGGCTGCAGTGGCCGGTAGCGGCCACTGCACTCCAGTCTGGGTGACAGAGTGATAGTCCAACTCAAAAAAAAAAAAAAAGATAGATATATATATATTTATATATATATATTTATATATACTCATCTCTGTATAAAACTTCTTAAGACACTAATTTTCCATAGACGACTTTAAATGTTTTCACGGACTCGTCTGACTGAGGAGTCGCTCTTCTAAGATCGACTTGGACTATCCCTTGTTTTTCCTCCAGCTGAAGGGTTCAGCAGAGACCGCGCTCCAAGGCCAGCACCCAATCCCTGCCGGGGCTGAGTGCCGCTCATACGTGCGCACAGGACGGCCCCAGGGGTGTCTCGGGAGCATCAGCAACTTCATGGACACGTGCACAGGCCCCTCCCCTCCAGCCCCACTCTGTCAGTCGCTTCCTCCCCAGCCCACACACGAGGCCTCAAGGTCTCATGGAACCTGCTTTGTCCCACTTCTCATGACAGGGAGTTACTCGATCGTGGAAGACAGAGCTTCAACAGGGCTCTCAGTCTTGTTCCGGTTGGGAGATCCTCTAGCCTGGCCTTCACTGTGTGCTGATACTCTGCACCTCAGGCTCCTCACCCCTACCTGCCTCCTGGAATCCTAGGAATGGGCGATTTAACACACGAGGGAGCTAGCTCAGAATGGCTGCTATGACTGCTACTGTTTTAGGACTGCTGCTCATCCCATGCTCACGGATAGCTTATTTAAGAGATCCAACTTCTTGGCTTTAGAATTTTACACCCTACGCTTTTGTCAGTTGTCTATTTAGCCAGCTACCCTTTTTTCTGGGTTCATTATCCACAAAGACAACATATGCGGCACAAAGAGTGCTTCTCCAAGGCTGGGCGTGGTGGCTCAAGCCTGTAATCCCAGCACCTTGGGAGGCTGAGGCGAGATAATTGCCTGAGCCCAGGGGTGCAAGGCCAGCCTGGGCAACTTGGCGAGACCTTGTCTTTAAAGTAAATTAAAAAATTAGCCGGGTGTGGTGGTGGATAGGTATACTTTCAGCCACTTGGAAGGCTGAGGCTGGACTCCAACTCAACAACAACAAAAAAGGGTGCTTCTCCAGCCTTAAATTCCATCCACATAAAGATGGCGAATGACACCAGAAACTGACAACGCACACACACACACACACACACACACACACACACACACACACACACGGCTGTGGTTACCTTTTTTTTTGAGTCAGAGTATTACTCTGTTGCTCAGGCTGGAATGCACTGGCATGCTCATGGCCACCACAGCCTTGACCTACTAGGCACAGGCGATCCTTCCCCTTCAGTCTTCCAAATAGCTGAAACTACAGATGCGAGCCACCATGCCAAGCTAATTTTTAAAATTTTCTTATTATAGAGATGAGGTCTTGCCAAGTTGCCCAGGCTGGTCTTGAACCAATGGGCTCAGGCAATCCTCTCACCTTGGCCTCCCAAGGTGCTGGGATTACAGGCTTGAGTCACTGTGCCCAGCACTGTCAACATTTTCTACGGACCCGTTTCCTCATCTGTAAGTTGGGATTAGTTAGTTCTACCTCATAGGAGTGTGGTGAAGGTTAATGAGATCATGCAGGTTAAGTGCTTGTATTATGTAGTGTGCAGCAAGTGGGAGTTCTCACCAGGGTATCCCACCTCTCACAGAGCCTTTGAGATATGGCTGTTGTTCCTCACATGTGCAGAAGATCCAGTAGGGTGGCACGTGTATGCATGAGTTTGAGTGTGCATTCAGTGTGAGTGTGCATGTATGAGAGTGCATGTGAGTGTGTGTGCACGTGTGAGTGTGCACATGAAGTGTGCAAC
Organism: Carlito syrichta; assembly: GCF_000164805.1. Lineage (NCBI taxonomy): Eukaryota > Metazoa > Chordata > Mammalia > Primates > Tarsiidae > Carlito > Carlito syrichta. The sequence goes on along the minus strand of NW_007252890.1, from coordinate 204,351 downwards.
TGTGAGTAAATGTGTCTATGACTGTGTGTGCATGTGATGTGTGTGAGTGTGACTGTGAGATGTGCAGTTTGTGTGTGATGTGCATGTTACTGTGTGAGTGAATGTGCATGAGTGAATGTGCGTGTTTCTGCGACCATGTGGCACGCGTATGAGTGAATGTATATGTATGTGTGTGCGTGTGCATGTGATGTGTGTGTGACTGAGTGAATGTGTGTGCGACGATATGTGTATGTGATGTGTGCGACTATACGAGTGTGCGTGTGAGGTAGCGAAGCACTCCCGAGATCAGCCAGGCCCCACCAGAGCCTGGCCATTCTCACCCCCCTGCTTCAGCGAGGGAAGGAGGCCGCCAGGGCAGCGTGGCCTGGATGGACCAGACACCATGTCCTGCATCCCCGAGGACTGCTTTTAAGTAAGTGTTCACCAAAGGATATGTGCAGGTAGAAACAGCCTTCTGGTGATAACAAAGGCTGCCAGTTGTGAGGAAAAACTCACCTGAAATTTATTGGTAGAGTTAAAAGGGATTTCAGCGACTTTGCGGTTTCTTTTTCTAATTTGCATCACGTCACCCAAAATGACCTCGGAGAATTTCAAAAGAGCAGTTTCTGAGGCATCTCCAACCACGACTTTCTGGAAATCAGAGGAGATGAACAAATAGTTCAGCGGCGCAACTCACATAACATGGGCTCTTATGTGATTGTCATTAAGGAACCAGCATGCTCGGTACACGACCCAGCATGTCTCCTGACTGAGCTCACCCTCTGGTTGGAGAGAAGACACCATCACATGATGCTTAGGGACAGACGCAAAACAACAGTAAGCGTGTAAACCAATGGTGCTACCTACTGGCATCAGGGACTTTCAGAGATGCGGGAGCACCACCAGAACTGAGCATTTCATGCGAAAAAGCAGCTATGACTAGATTTTGTAGACAGGAGGGTTAAGGTGCCCAGAGGAGCAGAAAAAAACTTTCTAGAAGTCAGAGTACGGCATGAATGGGAAGGCGCCTTTGTGCGCGTTCGAGGTATAAGCAGACACGGAGGGCCCTGAAGGGCAGGCCCAGACTTAAGAAGAAAATAAAGAGCTGGGCTCGGTGGCTCAGCCTGTAATCCCGCGCTTTGGGAGGCTGAGGTGAGTGGATTGCCTGAGCCCGGGGGTTCGAGACCCGCCTGGGCAACTTGGCGAGACCTCATCTCTACAATAAATCAAAAATTAGCCGGGCATGGTAGCGCGCGCCTGTAGTTCCAGCTACTTGGAAGGCTGAGGCAGAAGGATCGCCGGAGCCCAGCAGGTTGAGGCTGCGGTGGCCGGAAGCGGCCACTGCACTCCAGTCTGGGCGACAGAGTGAGACTCCAACTCAAAAAAAAAAGAAAGAAAATAAAGAAGTACAGAAAGGTTAGGGGCAAAGTTAGATGAAGATAAAAGCACTACATAAGGAAAATGATAGGAGCATTTGAGAAAGACTCAGGGAAGGATAAACTGGAATTGGGGAGGCCAATTAAAGAGCTTAGTGCAGCTATTTAGACACAAGGCATGGCGGTAATAGAAATGTAAAAATATGTCTTTTGAAGCAAGAACGATAGAACTTAGTAACTCATTAGCTACCAGGAAGAGAGACAGTTGAAGATGACTTCCAAGAGTCTTGGCCCAATGACAAGTAGGATGGTTATGAAAAATAGAAAATGGGGACAAGATTTGATGTGACCCGGGCTGGATACAGGTGGAAGTTGACAAGTATAATTTGCTGAGAGGCTAATATGGCGAAACTTCCAAGTAAGCACACAGCCAGTTGGAGACGTGGGTTGGAGTCTGGGTGAGAAATTGGAACTGGACATACAGAGTCGAGAGATACCGGCAGAGAAGTGACTGGCCACAAAAAGCGTTGACGAGCTATCAGTGCTCAAGGTCAGGGAAGGAGACAGGTGGCAAACAGAAAGGCCCAGGGAACACAGACTCAGTGACTCACTGAGATGCAGAAGAGAGAAAAAGGAGGAGGAAGGAGGGCAGGAAGAGTGAGTTGTGTATTCCCACATTCCAGGGCCCTCAGAGCTCCATCGGCCGCCACCTTCTGGTCAAGAGGAAAATGTGCTGGGATCCGTTCCTTCCTTTCCATCCAGTCATATTTTAAAGTTCTGTTATGTCATTCATGTAATAAAGAAACTTGGATGACATCCACATGGCTGGCAAAGGAGTCAGGAAAGTAGCTTTAAGGAGCATTTGCTGCCTGGAATGAGACAGAATTTTCAAAAGGACCTACAGCAATATTCTGCAGTCTTAAGCAACTTTGTGGCTTCTCAAAGCTACGGAGCATGAAGAAAACCCTTTGTGTGTCTTGTGAGTCCAACCTGGTCTTGCTAGCACCATGTAACCTTTACTCAGTGGGCGAGATTAAGCCAAGCACCCAGGTGGAACTGAGCAGGTGACTTCAAAAGACTGAGTGCGCAGAAGCGTTACCTTCATGATAGGGACGCTCTCCTGTCCTGGCTTGAACTCGGCCCGGTTGCACAAGGTTATTACCTTGGATAAGGAAGCCCACGTTCCAGAGCTTTGGTCAAAGACTTGGTCTGGAAGACAGAAGGAACAGCGGCTGCTGTGAGGACTGGCCCGCCATCCAAGAGTTCCTTTCCAGCAGTACTCTGTGTTTGTAGACCTCAATGCTCAGCCCACACCGAGTGTTCCAACTCACTTGACTGGTTCTCACTGGTGTCAGCCATGAAGATCTGATGGTCAAACCACAGGTGGGCCACAGTCATCCTGTTCTGGGTCAGCGTCCCGGTCTTGTCCGAGCAGATGATGGAGGTGGAGCCCAGGGTCTCCACAGCCTCCAGGTTCTTCACCAGGCAGTTCTTCTTTGCCATCCGTTTTGCCGTCAGTGATAGGGTCACCTGGCAGGAGAGAGAGAAGGGCGCTTTGGGGCAGTTCTCCCTTTGAACTCAGGTTGGACAACACAGAAATAGCCAAGATTGCTGTGACTGAATTTTAGGAGAGAGCTGGACTAGTTCTAGGAGAGAGGTGTAGGTGCCGGATAGCTGACCTGGTGGCTCAGAAGCCACTAAACGCCCTCTATACCTCCAACTTTTTAAAGAAGTTAAACATGAGGCACTTTCCTCATCCCTTCGTTCCTTGAAGAAAATGAGCCCGAGTGACCCACGGGCGGCAAAGACAGGCGCGGAGCTGTGACTGGTGCTCACGCGTGATCAGAAAAGGGGATGGGCCGCGTGCTCCTGTCACCCATGCAAGGGCGCATGAGAGAGCTCGGCTGGCGTACGCCAAAGAGTCAGGCTCACAGAACTCACTTGCTGCTTTGGGGAAATCAAGGAAATGAGTGAAAATGTGTTTAAATTTAAGAGCTCCATATTTTAAAGATTCTATCAGAGCTCCAGATCTCATAGTGTTCTGTTTGGCTCTATTTTCTTCTGTCTTCTGGAGTGAGAAGAGACCTGGAATTCCAGAAATTCTCTTTTCTTTAGTTAGGACACCACTAGGCTGATGACTCCACAGCGACATGAATGGAGATGTGACCTTCTTCCCTTTCCCTTGGGGTCCCCACAGTAAAGACCGCAGAGGGGGTTCCTGTGAAGACTGAATGTGATGGGCCCTCATAAATGGAAAGCCACAGCTGAATCTGGGGTTGGGCAGGAAGCGGCTGGATTCCTTTTCCAGAAAAATGGGATTTTTGCTGTTGTTGTTGCTTGAGAGTGGAAAGCAAAGTGAGGCAAATAACGTGCCTCAATTCCCAAGCTGTAGAAACTGCCACAGAAATGTGGGGACAGCATCAGCCTTCCAGGAAATCTAGACTCCAGAATGGTGGAGTCTGTCTTCACCGGCACTTACGGGGGCAAAGAAACATAAATGAAGTGCAGACAGATGTCCTGAAAGCAGAAGCACAATGCATGCAAACATGAAGGGAAAAACCCCACAATTCCTTTTGCTCTGCTATAAAAAAGTATTCAGAAGGTTCTGTCCCTGGTGTGTGAGCATTTTGCCCTGAAACTGGGGAGATGAGTGGTTTGGATGCGAAACCTCCCAGGGGTTGGGGTGCGGGATACCCCACGGCACAGACTCACAGTGACAGTAGCCAGGAGGCCCTCGGGCACGTTGGCCACAATGATGCCAATGAGGAAGATGATGGAGTCCAGGACATGGTACTTCATGGAGACAGCAATGATGAAGAAAAGGACGCCGATGGAGATGGCCACTCCGGCCACGATGTGAACAAAGTGCTCGATCTCTATGGCAATGGGTGTCTTCTCATTTCCCACGCCGGAGGCCAAGGAGGCAATGTGGCCGATGACAGTGCGGTCACCTGTGTTGATGACCATGCCGGTGGCAGTGCCTAAGGGCAAGCAGACATTTGACTCCAGGGGCCCTTAGCTAGGAGGTGTGTGTGGCCAGCTTGCAGTCCCATTTGTGGCTGGTGTGATTATTGAGTTCATGACATGGCAAAGGCCAAGCACCTGTCTTCTAGACCTTGCAACTCCCGGCTTCCTCTGGCACAAGCTAGTCACAAGGGTAGCGAAGAGACAGACGCAGGCCCCAGGAGGAAGGGGGGCACGATGGGCGAGTGACCCGAGACCAGCAGCCTTACCTTCTAGACAGGTTGTAGAATAGAAGCAGATGTTCTTTGTTTCCAAGGGGTTTTCATGGGTGAACTCAGAGGAGCGGGACTGGGGCTCAGACTCCCCCGTGAGAGAAGAGTTATCCACCTAGAAGAAATGTTGAAAACAGTTCAAAGTCAGGTCTCTTGTTCTCTGCATCTTGTATGTGGCCGGGAGAGATAACAGAATGCCAGCCAACCCCAGGCTTGGTCCTCAGGGTGGGTGGCCCCAGTGCTTACCCGACACCCCTGGCAAGACAGCACCCGGATGTCTGCAGGGATCTGGTCTCCTCCTTTGATCTCCACTATATCCCCCACCACCAGCTGCTCTGCAGGGAGGATCTTCTTCTCAGAATCACGGATGACAAGAGCTTGCTGCAGAAGAAGACCACGGCAGACACATCAGACCACGGAAGAACGCCGACCCTCCTCCACTCCTGGGTTGCGTCAAACGCCAGGATGAAGGCATTTTGGGACTGTGGCAAGGATGAAACTGAAGACTGCTTCATACAGGCCTGAAGATGCTAGATTTATTTTTCTTGAGCTCATAGAGAAGTTCTTGGGATAGGAAAAGTTTGCAGTCAGGTAGATCTGAGAAAGCGAGAGCCTTGGGCCTTGCAGAAAGAGAATGCAGGGGAAGCATTCCCAGCGCTGGGCAGAAGGTATTCTTTCCACCAGACACTGGCAGCCCCTGGGCCGGGACAGTGTGCGTTTCCTGCCATGGACACTTAACGGGAGGCTCCTGATGGAGAGCATAAGCGGGGTCGCTTGCTGGGAGCGTTTTGTGGCAAACTGCTTCGGGACTAAGGAACAGTAGCAGGATGGTCATAGACACACTCAGGTGTGTCCCCAGCTGTCAGGAAACAATACCCCCAAGATTTTCACAGGCTCCACCTGGAAGCACTGATCTGCTTCCTAGCAGGATCAGAATGTGCAATGCAATGACTGGCATCTCCTGGACTGGGCCTCATTTGATCATCTCTGTGAGGAGCCGGGGTTTGGAGAAGAGATAACTTGCCTAGGGTTCCTCAGACAGCAGAGGGTGGGCGGGGGCTAGGGCAGGGACTCTGGGCTTCCCAACAGCTCAGGCTTCCTCAGCTGAGGCCTCTTCCCCTGGGAGATGAGCAGAGGACAGAGGAGGGTGGCCGCGACTCACCTGAGGAATCATCTTACTGAAGCTGGACATAATGTTGGTGCTTTTTGCCTCTTGGTAATAAGCAAAGATCCCCGTCAGAATGACGACCAGGACAAGAACGGCGCCCAAGTACACCTGGGTGAGGAGGAGAGGGGTCAGTTGGAGGAACAGGTGCTAGCAAGGAGGCAGGCCTGGGGACAGAGCCTCTGTGGAGGACAAGGTGGCGGCAGGGTGTCATGGTGCGACTTGCAGGCCACACATTCACCCACGTGACGTGTACAACTCGTGGAGTTTCTGAAAGATTATGCTGTCCCCACCCACATCCAGCCTCAGAGATCTTCCATCTACCAGTGACCCCGCGCCCTCTGCAGTCCCTTCCGGCTCCGGCCTGGCTCTGCTTCCCGCGTGCACGGATGTGCCTGTCCTGCACCCTTTCTGACAATCGAACCCTACGACCCGTGGCCCTGGACTTCTCTGTCTGAGCCTTGTTGGGTTTGTGGACCTGGTGTCCGGGTTTCAGCACTCTCCAGGCTAAAGGGTAACACGGGCGCTGAGCAGGCACAGCCCCGAAATACTCCACATGGATGCAGATTTTTTCCTTTTGGGAACTCAAGGTGTATTTCTTTTTTAAAAGTCATGTTCATGCTGCCTGTGACGGACACGCCCAAAAGCCAGACACAGTTTCTGTTTTACAGCTGGGGAAACGCCTGACTCTCCTGCACCCATGCAATGACTTCTAGCTCGTGCTGTGTTCCTGAAGGCCTCACTGGATGCCTCTGTTCTCCCCTGTCTCAAGCTGAGCTCCACCAGGAAGGGACAGCCCACCGCCTTACGCTGTCCAGGGATGAGGACATATTGTTGGAGTACTGGATCCCATAGGCGATCCAGCACAGGAAAGCGCCGATCCACAGGAGGATGGAGAAGCCCCCCACCATCTGCTTGAGGAACTTGATGATCTCTGGTGTCTGCTTGGGAGGGCTGAGGGCATTGGGCCCATCTCGGGCCAGCAGCTCGGCAGCTCTGGTGCTGGAAAGACCCTGAGAAGGCCAAGCCACACACACACACACACACACACACACACACACACACACACACACACACACACACAAAGAGAAAACGAGAGAGAAAGAAGGAGGAATAAGATGGTTTTCCTCCCAAGAAGTTCCTTCGAAAAGGGGGCGAAGCCTTCTTCCTCCTCCAATCCCCTTTTCAGAAAGACTATGTAATGCTTAATCCCAACCGGCAAGTGGCTCCAAACATTTACTCGTTTGTTTTCCAAAATGACCCTCTGAGGAAGGCTCCGATATCCTCCTCACTACAGACATGGATTTGGGCACAGAGGTCCCCTAACCCGTCCAAGGCACCTGGCTAGTCCAGGGGCACCAGAGTTCTGCTGGGAGATGGGCTACTGGGCCTCTGCTGCCCTCTTCTAGGGAAGTTTAGTTTCTTAGGGTCTTATTCAGCCATGGGAGTAGCTTGGCTGAGGAGAATTTGAAAGGAAGCAGTTAATCGCCAGGTTTAGGACAATGCAGTCACTCTCCAGAAAACAGGGTCTGTTCTGAAACCCTGTGGATCCAGTGTGTGGGCTTATTTTCATCCTTCAATCTGGTGCTTTTCTCAATATTCGTCCTAAGTTCCCATTTATCCTAATGGTTATAAATCCCATGCCCCCTCCCAGGCCCTGGTGAGCAGCCCCTTCTCAGCCCATCCCCGGGAAGTCAACCATGCCCTGCACACACAGCATCCCTGCACTTTCGTAGGGTTTTCTTCCCCACAAACGGTCTTCCACGGAGAAGGGCTCTGCATGCCTCCTCTCCCTAATGATGCTGGGAGCCTCTCGAAGGCCAGGACTCTCTCAGTCATTTTGTGCCCTCTCGGCCTGGTGGCTTTGCTGCAGCAGGGACTTGTGTGCTGAGTGACTGCATTCAGGCTCTCCAACCCAACACCATCACCCTCCACCGGCCATGCCTTTCCTAGAGCCCCATGACTGTGCTGGAGAGACCCCTAGCAGCACTGTTCAAGGCAAATCAACATGGCCCCCGACTTCTGCCTTCTCCACTCTCACCTCCATTTCCCGCCTGGTACTCCCTGATCCACTTTCCGACTCCTGCTTCTCCAACTTGTCCAAGGAGAGGAGGGGTTTCGTCGGAAATCCTCTAAGTCCTGGTAAATAAGTCTCTGAACGTCCCTCGAGTCTGTCCCTTTCCTTCCCACCTCACAGGGCTGCCTATTTCAGATTCTCATGTCACAGTCCTGGGTTATTGTTCTTCTGGACCCTTCCATCTCCCACCTAAAAACAATCTTCTCCCAGAACTGTCTTTGAGAACCAGTCTTTTTAGATTGCTTCCCTGAGTAGAATCTGTGTCCCTTACACAACTAAGATGACCCTGTTCCTTCGTTGAATGCAAAAGCACGGAGCTTCACCAGATGACCCTGCAGCCTTACTCCCACTGTACCAGCCCCTTCTCCTCACACACGAGCTCCTGGCAAGCCCTGATCCTCTCTAAGCCTAGCCTGTGATCTCTGGCCCCTGGAAACGCTGCTAGCTTAAATTGGAGTCATTCTCCTAAGCTCCAGTCCAAACCCTGCAGCAGGTAGGGGTCCGTGGGTGGTCCCTCTGCTGCAACCCTCCATTCTTCCACCACTCCTCGCTGACCATCCCAGTTGAACAGAGAGAGTGTTATAATACCTCTCTGAATACCTGCCTCCCCCCCACTTCTTAAGGCCAGGATCCCCTGTCCCCCTTCCACCTTCTCACCAGCAGTCCAGGGTGACCCCATGGCATACGACGTTTGACAGGAACATCATCCAGATGCCGACAATGTAGTCTCCAACGTGCTGTTATGGGCCTCCTCCCTACAGGAACCCTGACTCCTCCATGCCCCGGCACACAGCCTTCCCTCTGTAGCTGGGAGTCTCCCTTCCTGACCCCCAGACTCACCATGATGATGTCGGTGCCATATTTCCTCTCCAGCTCCCTGATGCTGAGCTTGTGGTCATCCTGCAGTCCATGGAAGGAAGAGTGATTAGAGAAGTCCCAAAGACTCACAGCCCAAGCTCTGCCTTGCTGTGAGAGCTGGGAGCAAGTAACCTGAGCATGGGACAGGGACGTGTGGGGAGAGAGGATGCCTGTGAGGGGCTGAACAGTGCAGGAGGCACTGCCAAAGGAGCTTTGCCACCGTGTCCTGTTGAGTCACTGCCCACCTGGCAGGAAGCTGCCCTTGTCATTGGCTACCTAGGGGCTGTCTCCAGTGTTTCTGAATGAGCAGCACCGCTCACGTCAGTCTGCCCTCCACATGGGCGTCCTGCACATGTCCTCCCAGGACTAGGGGGCTGGGTGCTTCACTGGGCCTGAAATCCAGGACTGGCTGAGGGTGAGGAGCAAAGAGTCAGATCCACTTCCCAAGGTGGCAGAACTCACCGGGGTCTCTGGCTGAGGGAATTGCACTTCCCCTCACCCGTCATGCACTTGAGCTCCCTGGCAAGGGGAGGCCTGAAGCCTCCAAACCTGCCAGACGAGCCCACGCGGGCAGGGCCACACTGTCAATGTCACCACAGAATCACTAGACCAAAGCAGGGTTTCTCAACTGGGGCCAACAAACATGCTGGGTGCATAATTCTTTGCTGTGAGACTCCCTCTCTCTAGGTGCCACCCACAGCCACCTCCTAAGTTGCGATAACCAAAAATGTTTCCATTTTCCCCAGGGGGTGGAATCCTCTCTCCTCTTCGAGAACCACTGGATTATGGAACTAGAAGCCTCTTCCTGTAGCAGAAAACCCAGGGTAAATCTTCCTTAGCCCCCCCAAACCTAATCCTCAGGATTCCTTAGACCCTGACTGAAACAAAGATTTATACTGTGCCTGGTGCCCAGGACATCTTTTTTCTTAAATATGCAAAAAAGAAAGTTCTATGATGCATTGAGAGATTAGCCCTTCTGATAAAAGAAAACTCATTATTGTCATTATGATTTTGCTCCCAGTTCTGTTCTCAGCAGAGACTGACTGCTCGGCTCAGTCCTCCGATCTCCCAACATCTGTAGAATGTGGTCTTGCGGGAATCTGGAGGATGACTGCAGGGCTCAGGGCAGTTGCAGCAGTGCTCTAAGTTCTGGCAGATGTAAGTAATGAATGACTCAAGCCACCGTGTGCATGGACGGACCAGACAGTTAGGACCAGACAGTTAGGACCAGAGGACCTCTCCAGTCCCTTAGGCCTGGGCTTGGGGATGAGCACGTGGGGAAGGGTGACCCTCTGCTGGTCACCACTGGAATAGCAAGGGCTGCACCCGGTTAACTGTACTTGGGTGCAGCCATTTGTTCAAGTCAGGCAAGTTTTCAGTGTCTTAATCACGGCTCTCTCATATGTTCAGAGGCTGGGATCCAAAAAGCATTCCGGTATTTAAATTACTGGATTCTTGAAAGAAGGTGGAAAAAAGATGCTCCTTTTCCAGCAGGAAATCAGGAGTCACTTGACTAATACTATGTGATGGTCTTCGTGTATCACACATCTTCACAAAGTGCTTGAGAAGGAGATTCTCCTCAGAACCAACCAGCGTATGAGAGAATGAGTAGACAGAGATGGCAAAAATAAGTAGCAACTTCAAGGAAGAATAATAGAGATGTCTTAATCTTTTTTTGAGTTGGAATCTCACTCTTGTTGCCCACTAGTTTTTGTGATTTATTGTAGATACAAGGTCTCACCAAGTTGCCCAGGCTGGTCTCAAACCCATGGGCTCAGGCAATCCTCTCGCCTACGGCCTCCCAAAGTGCTGGGATTACAGGCTGAGCCACCATGCCTGGCCTGTCTTAATCTTAAATACCAGTGATGCACAGAAAATAATAACAACTGGCCGGGCATGGTGGCGTGCGTCTGTAGTTCCAGCTACTTGGAAGGCTGAGGTGGAAGGATCACCTAAGTCCAGCAGGTGGAGGCTACGGTGGCTGTGAACGTGCCACTGCACTCCAGCCTGGGTGACAAGATTGAGACATCAACTCAAAAAAAAAGAAAGAAAGAAAATAAAGAAAATAAAATAATAACTATCTATTACCTGGTGCTGTGCTGTCTTTTTCCTGCTTTATCTCATTTAACTCTCTTAACAACCCTCTGAGGTAGGCACCATTAAAAACAACCTGATTTTTCTAAATAGAAAGTTGAACTTCAATCACACTGGGATTTAAATTCAGGTCAGTCTGATTTCAGGGCTGTGATTATACATATATAATTTTTGTTCGTTTTTTTTTTTTGAGTTGGAGTCTCACTCAGTCGCCCACTCCCGGCCACTGCAGCCTCGACCTGCTGGCTTCCGGCGATCCTTCTGCCTCAGCCTTCCAAGTACCTGGAACTACAGGCGCGTGCTACCATGCCCGGCTAATTTTTTGATTTATTGTAGAGATGAGGTCTCACCAATTTGCCCAGGCAGGTCTCGAACCCGCGGGCTCAGGCAATCCACTCACCTCAGCTTCCCAAAGGCGCGGGATTACAGGCTGAGCCACCGAGCCTGGCTCATATATAATTTTTTGGTGTAATGATGGAGTTTCACTGTGTTGCCCAGGCTGGTCTTGAACTCCTAGCCTCAAGTGATCCTCCTGCTTTGGCCTCTGAAAGTGCTGAGATTACAGATTGAGGCATCACAGCCACCAGGGCTGTGTTCTTAAATGTCAATCAGAATAGATGTAGACAAATGCCAAGAGCTCTCTAGGAAAGATACACAAACAGCTCCAATGTACAAGTTTGCTGATTTCTCACCAGAAGGAAAGTTTAACCTGCTAACACCATGTCAGTCAGAATTCTTGAAAATTTGACAGTCGGCTCTCCAGCTTACAGGGGCTGGCTGTGGCTGCCACAGACTCAACAACTACAAAGCTTTAGCACCTGCAGTGGGCTGTGGACAGGCTAGCAAATCTCAAGCCTGGAGAAGTTCCCCTTTGGCGTTTCCAAGATGAAATCTGCCATGTTTCAGATCCAAGGCTGCTCTTGACTACAGCAGCCAGCTTCAATATATAACACCTAAATTACAAAATCCTCACGTCATTCCCTCCCTCACCAGCCCCGGCAAGTGATTTATTTCTCATTTTACATAAAGATGGGGCTTTGAGAAGCCAGGTGGGACTTCCACTGAGCCTCATGTCCTCAGAATCCAAGGCCCACATTCTTACAACTGAAACTGTGCCCCCACCACTCCCGCCCAATTTTGGGGCATTTTATTTCTCTAAAGAGGAAGTCCACACCCATTAGCGATCCCTGTCCCTGGCAACCAGTGATTGACACCCAAGGATCTGCTTACTCTGGACTGGCCACACAGCCTGCAGCCTTTTGTGACTGGCTTCTTTCACTCTGCACAAAGTTTCCACGGTTTATCCCTGATGCAGCTCGTGTCTGTACTTTGTTCCTCGACACTTTTCTATGGGGTTTCGTACCTGAAGCCTAGCGTGGTCTAGTGGCCATGGTTTTTCCTCCTCAGAAATTCCAGCTCAGATAGTTTTACTTATCAACGAAGCCTGGCAAGGGGTTAATCCTGTCTCACAGAAGCAGCAGGTGAGACTGGGGTCAGGACTCTTCCTTGAGTCCCACCAGCACTGCCTCAAACCAGATCCAGGAATCCGCAAAGGCCTGGCCTCTCAGCCGATGCTATCACACCGGCTTTTCAAGACAAGGAAAGGAATCTCAAGGGACTTCATCTTGGAGACCTGTTCTCTTTCTTGAGGGGGTTCTGGGGCAGCTCCTGGGACAACCAGCAGGACGCTTGGCTCGGGGCTACTGACCAGATCCAGCTCGTTCTTAAACTCCTCCTTCTGGGGGCTCCTCTTGCCCGGGCACCTGTTCTTCAGACCTCTGTACTTCTCGCCATCCCCCGCGTCCGTGGGTTCGAGGCCTCTGGTTCCGTTGAGCTCCACGGAGTAGATTTCCAGAGTTTTCTGTAAGAAGCAGCGGTGGAGTCTTTGACAACGGGTTTTCTGCAGCCGAGCACGTCCCGGCGGGACCTGCGTGGGGGGGCTTCCCCTCCCCCTTCTGCCGGGAAGGACTGGGGGCGGGCGTCCCCTCTCCTCCCGGGAGCGAGGCCGCTGGGCGCGGGGCCGGGCAGGCTGGAGGTTTCCTCCCTGACGCCCGCCCGACGTGCCGGAGGGGCGGACGGCCCTCGGGCGGGGCAGGGGCTTCCGGAGGCTTCTCGAACCCGGCGCGGCCCCGCCTTCCCCAGAGCCCGCGCAGCCCCCTCCCCCCGGCCCCGCGCTG
>NW_007252890.1:163271-190144 GCF_000164805.1 Carlito syrichta | reverse complement strand
CCCAACTCTGCTCCCCTACAGTCTCCGTGCAGCCCCTCCAACCCCGCCCCCTAAGACCCAGTGCTGCCCAACCCCGCCTCCTCGGGTCTCCCCACCCCGGCCTGGCCGCCCTGGACCCGCCGCCCCGCAGGCTCCCGGCGGCCCCAGCCGGTCCCAGCATTCTCGAAAACCCGCGCGCTTTTCTTTGAGCCGCAGCGCTCTCATCATGCCGGAATCTGCAAGCCCAGGGATGCAGGCCGGCGATGCAGTTTCGCCTTTGGGGCCGGTGTCCGGCTGGACCAGGCCCATGTGTTCAGGAGGGTGGATCTGGGCGAGTGAAGACCGGTCGCGAGCCAGTTGGGAGTAACTGAAGGGGACGCAGAGGAGTGGCTGGATTGCCTTGTAAGAATCTGGAATTCTGAAGCCATTTTGGAGAGAGAGGGCGGGCGAGTGCTGGTGCTTGAGGCCAGACGCCCCGGACGTAGGCTGGCTGGAGATACGTCTCCACGGTGCGCCCGCGTCTTTTCCGCCTCCCTCTTCCCCTTCCTCCTTTCCAGAAGGGCAGAATTTGGAGCCTGGGGTCTTCCCTCTGTGGAGCAGGGACAACACCAGGGAGTCACTCAACGAAATGATAAGGGCTCCGAAGACTCCCAGTGACATCAGAGTGAAGACACACATCACGGATTCTTCAGCGTTGGAGGAACGTTAAATTTGAGTCCAAACCCAAGCAACCGTGGACTTGTGGTGTATCCCCTTCTAAGGAAAGATATGCAGGCAGTAAGGACACACAGTGTTTAAAGCCAGCGTCCACTGTCTGCTGGATCCTGCTAAGAACTTTGAGGGCCCAGAGGCTGCTGCCCACCTCCTGCTATCACAGCCCCACTTGGATGTGGACTTGAGAAGCAGGATGCCCAGGGACACCTCTCTGAGTTCAGGCCCAGTTTAAGTTTCAAGGTCACCGGGTTCCCAGTGACAGGAGGGGGTGGATAGGAAGGAGAGGGGGAGGGGGATAATGGAGATGTGGTGACAGTTTAAAAGCTGATAGATTTTTGTCTGTCGTCGGGGGGCAGGTAAAGAGTAAATATAATTTTTTAAAAATTAGTGAATTATACTCCTCCCTCATTGGAGAAGATTGCTGCTTGTTCCTGTTGGTGCCAAGGTGGAAAAGCGTTCATTACTGCCAAACCGGATGGAAGAGTTTTCTTTTTCCTTTTTATTTTTTCTTTTTGAGTTGGAGTCTCACTCTGTCACCCAGACTGGAGTGCAGTGGCCTCTCCCGGCCACCGCAGCCTCAACCTGCTGGGCTCCGGCGATCCTTCCGCCTCAGCCTTCCAAGTAGCTGGAACTACAGGCACGTGCTACCACGCCCGGCTAATTTTTTTTTGATTTATTGTAGAGATGAGGTCTCGCCAAGTTGCCCAGGTGGGTCTTGAACCCGCGGGCTCAGGCAATTCATTCACCTCAGCCTCCCAAGGGTGCGGGATTACAGGCTGAGCCACCGAGCCCGGCTTGGAAGAGTTTTCATGGTCAGGACCTCTGGCACCTCTAGGGTCCTGCAGAGTTCAGAGGGGCTGGTCTCAGCCACTGCCACTGTGGCCCTTGTGGCGAGGTGAGCAGGAAGAGTGGTTTCGTGGGAGCTCATGCTGTGGAATCCCCTGGGTGCCCTGGAGGCCCCTCCTGCAACTGGATCCTGTGCACAGGGCTGGCCACCTGCTGGCTCACAAGGCCGGGCCCAGGTTCCAGGTGACAAGAGGAAGAGGAAGCTTCATTTCCTGCTCTGCATCCGGACCAGCCTGTGCCTCTGCTGCCCACCCGGCCGCTCCCTGTCCCTGGATTCCTCTCCCACACACTGGACAGTCCCCACCCAGGGCCCTCCCCACACACCTGGGTCCTCTCAGTTTGCTGCCTGTGACCAGGCCAGCGCTCACCTGGCGTTGGAGCCAGAAGGAAAACAAAACGAAACAAGTCTGTATCCACACACACTTCTACACTGTTCCTCATTTCTTCATTTGTAGGAAGTCCTGAGATTGGCAGAGGAGCATTCTGCAGGATGAAACCTGCTTTTCAGAAAGGAGTGTGGCCCGGGTGTCGTGGTGCAGGCCTGCAATCCCAGCACTTTGGGAGGCCGAGGTTGGAGTTCAAGACCAGCATTGGCAACATAGCGAGACACGATCTTTTTAAAAAAACCAAAAGAAAAGAGCACTCCAGCTCAATGGTGAGCCTGCCTGCAGCTGTAGAGTCCAGACAAGAACCAGCAGAGGCATCTTCAGAAGAAGGTGCAAGCCTGCGGGGGCTCAGCTGGTGCAGCGTCTCCTCTCATGGGTGTAGCCCCCCAGATTGTAGCTATGGCTCGAGTAGTGTAGGTTACACAGTGTTTGCTCTCTGTGGCTTATTTTGGGTGGTAAGATACTTTTTATTTTATATATTGAACATGTTTCAATACACCGAAATAGTTACCATAGTTGACCAGATTCATATACCCATCCTCCCCGCAGTTATCCTTTTCTGCTGGCAAGAGCACCAAATATTCACTCTCCCAGCACACTTCCCATAGAATACAATATTCTCACCATAGTCCTGGATGGTCACCTTAGATGTCTAGACTTGCTCACCCGACACACCTGCAACATCGAGCCCTGTCCCCCACAGCTACGGTCCCCTCACCCTCATAATAAGGCGCTTATCCAGAACGTTTCTATTTTCTTTTTAATAGGTGATTGAAAAAACTGACGATATTCAGAAGTTTTTTGACTTTTTTTATTAAAAAAATTTTTGTCTTGTTAAGCCCTGTCCAGGCCACGTGGATCTTTGAGTATATTCGCCATGTCTTCCTAGTTTTGTCCCCTTCCCTACCTTGGGGAAGGTAATCCCCCCCAATTTACTTTCTAAATAAACTATATTTTCCAGTCTAAAAAATGTTATTTTTTTTTTAAGGGACAGGGTCTTGCTATGCTGCCTGGGCTGGTCTTGAACTCCTGGGCTCAAGTGATCTTCCTGCCTCAGCCTCCCAAAGTGCTGAGGGTGAGCCAAAGCACCCAGCCCGAATGTGCCTCTTTCTGATGAGTGGGGTAGCCTCCTGACCACTTTGTCGAGAGTTGGGAGCCAAACACAGACACGCTCATGCTAATTTATTCCTGAGCATTGACTGGAGTCCTATGTGGGTCTACAGTGCCACATGAGGCCTGTCCTCTGAAGGCTCTTTCAACCTGCTTGGGGAGATGAGGCTGTAGGTTAGACCAGCTGCATGAGATGCTCCAAAGCCAGCATGAAGACCAGGCTGGGGTGGCAGGTCGGACCCGAGGGGTCAGCAAAGCTGATGAAGGGGTGAGCTCTATGCAGGGACAACGGGCGCTTCTTGGGCGCTCACAAGCACGTGGATTTAAGGCTGGGTGAGCTAAGAGGAGCAGGAGGGGAGGGGACTGGCTCCTGCAAGGAGACCTCACGGAAGCAGGCAGGAACGCCAGGCGACAGTTCTCCCAGGAGCAGCAGGCGTCTGCTGTCCTGCTGTCCAGGCAGGCTATGCCAGTGCAAGCTTTTATCCTTGTGTCTGGGAGCAGCGTGGTGGAAACGTTTGGGGGGTAGTAGAATGTCTATAACCAAAACACTAGGCCTCGGACTCTCTGAGTTGCTGGACTTGTAGCTGTTTCAGCCTGAGCCTTGAGCCCTGTTCCCCATGTGCTGACTCCTGCCAGTCAGCAGATGTGTGGGAGGAGGATTGCTGCTTCTGCCATATGCTCTTGACATTCCAGTTCCCCAGAGACTATTGCAGATGCCATTTATTTGCTCTATCAAGAGCCTCTATCAAGAGGCTGGGTGTGGTGGTACAGGCCCGGAGTCTCTGTTAACTGTGACGCCAAGGCTGGAAGATTGCTTGAGCCCAGGATTCAAGGTTGCAGTAAGCTATTGAATTCCAGTCTGGATGACAGGGTGACAGAGGCAGGGCAAGACACTGTCTCTTAAAAAAACAAAGAATCCTTTGGGTTGAAACCAGAGAAAGGGCAAAGGATAGTTGTCCGATCTAAGTTAGAGATGCCCGGCCGGAGATGTTATTCTTAAATCATGATCCCAAGTTTGTTTTTAAAAGTAGGGTTTTTGGCCAGGTTTGGTGGCTCAGTCTGTAATCCCAGCACTTTGGGAGGCCAAGGCGAGTGGATTGCCTGAGGCTGCGGGTTCGAGACCCGCCTGAGCAACTTGGCGAGACCTCGTCTCTACAGTAAATCAAAAACTAGCTGGGCGTGGTAGCATGTGCCCGTGGTTCCGGCAACTTGGAAGACTGAGGTGGAAGGATCGTCTGAGTCCAGTAGGTCGAGGCTGCGGCGGCCGGGTGAGTGCCACTGCACTCCAGTCTGAGCAATGGAGTGAGACTCCAACTCAAAAAAAAAAAAAAAAAAAAAAAAATGTAGGGTTTGGGTCGTGGCTCCTCTTCTAGTGATGTTAATAGAACTCTGTTTATCTACCCAAATGCTCATGCCTGATATGTTCCTTGTGAGAGGCTAGGTTGAGTTTTTGGGTGTATTAGACGAACGACCTTGTCCTTTTGGGGTTGGTGTCCATCTAGGCCAGGCATGGATACGAATACTTCATCACTTCGTCTGTCTCCCTCTCCCTCTTTGAGGTACTTTAAATAATTTAAATACTTGTCTATTATAACCCAACCTCAGAAGTCAGTATGAAGCAAGTTGACCCAGCTCTGTGAGCACATCTAGTCTGGGATCAGTCCTTCAAATAACAAAATTCACTCTCAAAACAAGTGGGGAGAGAGAGAAAGGACACAGCCCGGGTCCAGGTCTCATGTACGCCAGGGCTCGGCGGGGTTCCCTCTAACCCAGAAAGGCGCACAGAGCAGGCCCTGCTGTCCTGTTGTTGGATGAGTGGACAACGTGCCTAGAGACTTTCAGTGTTGTGTATAGAAACTCAAGGAAACAGAACACAAGTAAAGGGAATGAGAAGCTGTGCAGTTAAGGACAACCAGGAGAGAACCGGCAGCTGCAAAGTCTCCTGGGATGTGACCCGAGGGAGTGGGTGGCTGAGGTGAGGCCGCACCAGGTTGCTCCTAACGTGGACCTGGGTGCTGGGAGGCCGGACGTGGAAGGGCCTCACTCCACCGCAGGACACCCTTTCCCAGTCCATGCGAGGGAAACGTGGCGTATTTATGGGCCATGATCACATTGTGGCTACCAAGTGTCCCCTTGGGAAATAAAACCACTGGTTGCTGAAGAACAACACATGTTAATTAGCCGCAGACAATCGTGATTACAGCCCAGGAAACAGGCAGAGTCAGAGAAGCAGGACAGGAGCTTCTAATGAGTCACAGGTGAGCCAGAGCAGGTCCTCACTGTGCACGGCCACAGGAGGAGGAGCTAAACCTGCAGGCGTGAGCGCCCTCTCACCAGGGAGAAGCCAAAGGTGGTGGGGTACTGGAGCATTCTACCGAGATTCTTTAAAGTGTGTTCTTTATACAGAGTTTGTATAAAAAGACGACATGGTGGGATCTAAATCACTCCTGCAAAGATGGCAGAGAATAGGCCCTTCCCGTCGGGGCTCTTGCAATAGCACTGGGCATGGAAGGCTGGTTCTGGGGTCTCCGTGGGGCAGCTGCCATCTCTGGTCTAATGGATCAGCTGTCCCCAGCTTCTGGCGCTGGCACATGTGGCATGGGGGCAGTCTGCATCCAAGCGCCTTCTTAGCCTCCGGACCTACCTTCCACCTCTCCTGGTTTTTCTTTTCTCCCTTTTGGGCTTTTGGGGTTCCCTGATGGACATTTCAGATAAATAATGAGTAATTTTTTGCGTGTCTCAAGTATTGCATGGGACACACTTATCCTAAAATAATTACAGATTGTTTGTCGTTTAACTGAAGTGCACATTTAACTGGGTGTCCCGTATTTTTATGTGCTGACTCCAATTACTTTCTTCCGTTTAGATGCCTTAGGTGTGAGTCCTTTACTGTTCATCCGTGGACACATCTAGGGACATCACCTAAGCACCCCTGGTCTGCCCATGACTGGGTCAACTATGAAAATAAACACATACTGATTTTCTCTTTTCACCATGCCAGTCCCTTCCCAGAGCCCGTGTGAGCTGGATTTGTCTAAGATGGTCAACTTAAATGAGTGTGGGAATCAGCATTTTTATTTTTTTAATTTTTAATTTTTAATTTTTTTTTTTTTTGAGTTGGAGTCTCACTCTGTCGTCCAGACTGGAGTGCAGTGGCCGCTCCCGGCCACCGCAGCCTCGACCTGCTGGGCTCTGGTGATCCTTCCGCCTCAGCCTTCCGAGTAGCCGGAATTACAGGCATGTGCTACCATGCCCGGCTGATTTTTTTATTTTATTGTAGAGATGAGGTCTCGCTGCCCGGGCGGGTCTCGGACCCTTGGGCTCAGGCAATCCACTCACCTCAGTCTCCCAAAGGCGCAGGATTACAGACTGAGTCACCGAGCCCGGCTTTTTATTTTTTATTTTATTTTTATTTTTGAGTTGGCCTCTCACTCTTTTGCCCAGGTGGGAGTGCAGAAGCATGATCACTACTCACTGCAGCCTTGACCTCCTGGGCTCAGGTGATCCTTCTACCTCAGTCTCCCAAGTAGCTGGGACGACAGGCAGGCACTACCAGACACCCAGCTAATTTTTTGATTTTCTGTAGAGACGAAGTTTTGCTGTGTTGCCCAGGCTGGTCTCAAGTTCCTGAGCTCAAGCAATCCTCCCACCTCAGACTCCCGAAGTGCTGGGATTACAGGCATGAGCCACCACGACTTAAAAAAAAAAAATCAATTATCACTCTAATCAGAAAGTTCTTACTACTGTGCAGAGGTCAGATTCTTGGATCTGAGAAGATCTATGAGGAATCCAATGCTGTCTCAAAATCAATTCTTAGTTTGTAGAGGTAGTCAGCAGAGGGAGCATGTAGGACAACACTCAGACTCAGGATACAGGGATGAGATCATCACTCATCCAGGCCACCTGGAACCACTCAGGCACCAAGAATTTATAGAACACCTTCAGGCTTGGCAACTGTGTGCCAAATACTTCATTTCTGACTAAGCATAGAATGACTTGGGTGTAAGACAAATCCTCAAGCAAACAACAAAACACTCCAACAATAATCAGCATAAAAAACTAGAGGAATAAAAGATCTGAAAGATAAATCAGATTGTGACCATTTCCTCTCTCCCGGGCTGGATAGGATTGGAAGCCACATTCCACCTGCCCAGACTTGCTTCTTCCGGGAGCGTTCTCTCAACAATAACCCCTCACCCCTGCCTTCTCTGGAGGCTCCGGAGCGCTGGCCCTGATGTCCTCTGACTGTTTCATTTTGGCTGTTTGTCTTTCCAGTGAAAATTGAGGGTGAATCTCCTTGAGCTGTGTCTTATACTTTCCTCAGGTCTCACCAAGTCAGAGCCACAGTGACTGGTATGTAGCGGGTGACCCCATGTCTCAGCTCTCTTGGAGAAGTGAAGGAATAGTTCAAGAATATCATTTACAAAGGAGATCTCACAGTGCTCCTTCCTCAGCCTTGATTTCATGGATCGACTTTTGCAATGAGGAAAACCTTTCTTATAAGCAACTGAAAACACTCATTTTGGAGCTGGAGTTTATTTTTAGATGTGGGGGCTCCTGATGAAACAGGAAAAAAATGGTTTTAATTTTTTGTGACAACTAAAACATATTTGCCTCCAGTTTGAGAGAGAGATTTAATAATTTCTTCATAAACAATGCTGAATTGAGAATCTGCACCCCTAAGTTCTAGTCCTGGCTTTCTTGTTTGCTTGTGGAATTTGCTGGGGGTGAGACATGTCACCTTTCTGTGACCTCAGACAGTGTCAGAACTGGGAGATCAATAGTTCCCAAACCCGATGGATGACAGGATCTCCTGGGGAGATTTCAAAATACAGATTTCTGGATTCCATACCCAAACAACAGAAAAACCCCAGAAGTTTATATTTATGAAGTTTCTCAGGTGAACCTTATGAACCAGTGGACTTGAGAATCCTTGGACTGCATCACTGGTCTTCAGCCTGCCCATATGGCTGCTGGACTACCGAGAGTCTAATGTGAGTGGCCTGGCAGGAGCTGGGGTTTAGCCGTTTCTCCAGGCAGCTCCCCTGGGGTGTGTTCCAAGGCCAAGGCCCTGGACTCAGTGCTCTTCAAAATCCCTATCGGTCATCCTGGGCTACGCTTGCTCGCCCACTTTCCTTGGCTCAGTAAGTACTTACATGGTGGTTTTATTGCATATAATTAGAGTGGGCTGCTTTGCTTTTGCATCTTCCTCCTGCGATTCAGGGTTGCACATCTCACAGCCACCCTCTGACAAAGGGCCTCCATTGGTCACAGAAGAGGAGATTATGGAGTGTGGGAGTCAGTGAGCCAGGCACACGACCAAAGACACCGTGCAGTGTGGTGACATCTCACCAGTGGCAAGCTGGGTGTGCCAGTGTGAGTGATTGACATCTGTAGAAAATGTTCCATGAGCAGAGATGTAGGCTCATTCTACAAGCAATGGATCAAATTGGGGTGATCCCAGATGCCAATGACTTCTACATTCCCAAATGTAGCCGGTGTGCATTTCAGGTACGGCAGGGCCTCCAGCTTGAGCCCAAATGGTGTCCAGCACTAGGATTCAGAGCTGCCCAGGCACATCTGGGTAACTGATTGGGCAAACCACAAGGAAAGCTATCGTGGAGGCAGAAAGTCAGGTGCCAGGCAGGCAAAGGTTGGTCCAGGACAAAACATTGGGCCATGGAGGGGCAAGGCAACATGTCACTTCGACTGTCTCACCACCTGGCTCTGGCCACGTCTCTGGCCAGGGGATACTGAGAAGAAAAGTTCTCATGCTTCTGCAGACAGACACTGAGGTTTTGGCACCTGCAGCACCTGGGGCCTGGTGGTAGTGGTGGTGGCTAGGGGGAGACTGAGGTGTTCAGCAGGAACCTGCGGGAAGTGGTGGCACACCTCAGTGTCTGGTGGCCTTGGAGGCGGCCGTGGAGTGTGGCCAGGGTCGAGCAGAGGAGAAGGAGAGAGGCTCAACCTCTCCCAGCTCCTGGGTTGCTGGGGCCTGTGGGCGCTGGGTTTGGAATTAGTAGTGGGGGCGAGGGCCGGATGGACCCAGCCTACATCAACTAGATCAGTTTCCAACCCTGAGACCCGGTCTTGGCCTGGGTATCTGTGGTCTCTGCGAGAGATTTTCCAGTTCAGTTCAGCGATTTTGGGCCTTGCCAACTGGTCTGCACACCAGTGTGGTGGGGTTTGGTTTGATGCCATGATCAGAGTGTGAGGTTGCAGGCTACAGACCCGTGCAGCTTCTGGTCTCCACTGTCACGGCTGCTTGAATCTCCACAACCACAGGTCTCCTCTCACGAAATGCCCATGAGGTTTGTCAGCCCTTGACCGGTGACAGCGCATCTTTTTTCTCTTTTCCCTCTCTTCATGACTGAGAAGGACTAGCGTGGGCTGCGGGTAGACTAGAGGATCAGGCTGGGGGCTGTGACTGGAGCCTCCCACTCCTGAGGGGCTGGGAGCCAGGGCCTCTGCCTCAGGGGGTGGGGGAAGGCATGATCTGCAAATTTTGGACTTGCCAGTCTCACAATCATGTGTGCCAATCCCTTAAAATCTCAGTTTCTTTTTCTCTCTCTCAACATCCGTTTTGTTCTGTGTAATTGGAGAACCTCCTTAAACTCATCAGTTCAGCAAACCACACAAAGAGCTTCTAGCATGTAGAAAAGAAATCAAATGGCAGTTTTTGGTCAGGTATGGTGGCTCACACCTGTAATCACAACACTTTGGGAGGCCAAGGTGGGAGGGTCCTTGAGACTAGGAGTTCGAGTCCAGTCTGGGCAACACAGGAAAACCCTGTCTCTACAAAAATAAAAAAGAAAGAAAGACAATTAGCTGGGCATGGTGCTGTGCACCTGTAGTCCCAGCTACTTGGGAGGCTGAGGTGGGAGGATTGTGTGAGCCCAGGAGTTCAGGACTGCAGTGAGTTATGATCATGCCACTGTACTCCAGCCTGGGCAAAAGAGTGAGATTCTCTCTCTAAAAATTGAATTCCCCCAAACAGAAACAAACAAACAAAATGGCCATTTTCGGAAGAAGACTCTGCCAGGGCTCTCAGAAGCCTGGAGTAGCATTGTGCCAGAAGCTCAGTGTGAAGTCTGAAATATGCAACCGAAGAAATATATCTCTATCTCTCTGGGGGAAAAAAATGGCCATTTTCATCTGCAACCTAAAGCAGGCCTGTAGGGCCAATTGCCTTTTAGGATGGGGTTTACATGAAAAGCTGCTGACGAAAGCCTGGATATTATCATAAGACTGTTCTCTTTTCATAAGTCAGATTCTCCTGAGGTTTGTTTACTATGGGGTGTCCCGAAGCAGCTCTTGGTGAGTAGTTATTCCAGGTGAGAAGAACACTGGGCACTGAGCTGGTTTTGATTATGTGAGACTCTGCAGTGAAGGAATTTGAATTCTGAGTTTTCCCACAGACTCAAAGAAGCAAAATTTTGTAGTGGCTAAAAACTCTGTTTTTAAATGTAGCGTGTAAACTCTTTCTACAAAATAAAAGGAAATGGGGCTTCAGCATCTCCCCAGTGGATCTGATCAGCGAAGATATCAAGATGGCAGCTCAAAAGATCACCTCAACTCAGAGGACTGGAAACTGGAAGGATCCAAATAAGTGCTGAGCACCCTTGTTTTCTTAGCCTCTTTGGTCTCAGTCACATGGAATCAAGACTATTCAGCTATGATTATTAATGTGTGAGAAACACAGTAAATTTAGCCAGGTGTGGTAGCATGCGCCTGTAGTTCCAGCTACTTGGAAGGCTGAGGCGGAAGGATCGCTGGAACCCAGCAGGTCGAGGCTGCGGTGGCCGGGAGCGTGCCAGTACACTCCAGTCTGGGCGACAGAGTGAGACTCTGGCTAAAACAAAAACAGAAACAAAAACAAAACAAAAGTAGAGTATGTGAACATGAATAAATACTATGAAGATTTTGGGAAGGTGAAAAGTATGTAGAAAATATCAATACAAGGACATGCCAAAATTAAATAAAATTGGGGGAAAATAGCAGAAAGCAAGTTCTACGTTCACTGACTACAACTATGAGGAATTATATGTACATACATTGATATATCTGAGAACTTTTGAAGCAGGTTAGTAGTTTAGGATTTAATATTTTTTGGGTTCATATTTCATGAAAGAGTTCAATTTTTTTTTTTTTTTGAGTTGGAGTCTCACTCTGTCACCCAGACTGGAGTCTCCACTCTGTCACAGCTCCCGGCCACCGCAGCCTCAACCTGCTGGGCTCCTGCGATCCTCTGCCTCAGCCTTCCGAATAGCCGGAATTACAGGCGCGCGCTTCCACGCCCGGCTGATTTTTTGATTTATTGTAGAGATGAGGTCTCGCCTGCCCAGGCGGGTCTCGAACCCACGGGCTCAGGCAATCCACTCACCTCAGCCTCCCAAAGGCGCGGGATTACAGGCTGAGCCACCGAGCCCGGTTAGGAGTTCAATTCTTAAAAAGAGCAGGTTTAAAATCTCCGAAGCATGTGAGGCAGGGGTCATCGTTTCCCCTGTGAGGTTCAACTTGACGTGTCCATCGGGTGAGGCCACCATCCTGAGTTACTCAGCCAAATACTCACTGGAGTTGCTGTGAGGTATTTTGAAGACATGACTGAAGTCCATAACCAGTTGACTCTAGGCAAGGAGGATGGTCCTGGCTGACCTGGGTGGGCCTGATCAAATCAGGTGAATAGCCATTAAAGCGCAGAATTGAGGCTTCCTGAAGAAGAGGAAGTTCCGCCTGTGATGGCAACCTCAGCTGGCATCCTGAGCTCCAGTCTGCCCTTCCTCACAGCCTGAACCTGCCTGACCTGCCCCCACAACTGTCAGTCAGTTCCTTGCAGTGAATGTCTTACTATGTATCTGCCATTCGTTCTGTTTCTCCAGTTGCTCTGACAGGTACAAGCAATTGCTACAAGCAATTGTGTGGAAATTCAGTGGGGCTAAGTGGCTTTCACAGTACCTCAGAGCAAATGTGTAACAGTGCAAGGACCATATCCAGACCTGCAACCTGGAGTTATTTCTGCTCTGTAGCCTGTACTTCATTTTCCTGGCTCTGTGCAAATGGGAAGGGAGGATTTGTTGAATGTTTTCTATAAAGCGCCACAAAAATTTTATGAGAGCTGACAGAAGCAAGAAATCTTCTTTTGAAATGCTAGAGAACTAGTTGCCCAGCCCCTGACTTTCTCCACACTTTAAAAATAGCACAGGCTCTTTAAAAACTTTTTAGGCACCAGGTGCAGTGACTCACACCTGCAAACTCAGTACTTTGGGAGGCCAAGACAGGATGATAACTTGAGCTCAGAAGTGCAAGACCAGCCTGGGCAACATAGTGAGACCTCATCTCTACAAAAAATTTTAAAAATTAGCTGAGGGCCGGGTGTGGTGGCTCAACCTGTAATCCCAGCACTTTGTGAGGCTGAAGTGAGAAGATTGCCTGGGCCCAGGAGTTCGAGACTAGTCTGGGCAACTTGGTGAGACCTTGTCTCTACAATAAATCACAAAAACTAGCCAGGGGTGATGGCATGTGTCTGTAGTTCCAATTACTTGGAAGGCTGAGGCAGAAGGATCGACTAAGCCCAGCTGGTCGAGGCTGCAGTGGCCGTGAGCATGCCACTGCACTCCAGCCTGGGCGACAAGAGTGAGACTCCAATTAAAAAAGAAAATTAGCAGCCGGGCTCGGTGGCTCAGCCTGTAATCCCGCGCCTTTGAGAGGCTGAGGTGAGTGTATTGCCAGCCCGCGGGTTCGAGACCCGCCTGGGCAGCAAGACTTAATCTCTACAATAAATCAAAAATTCAGCCGGGCGTGGTAGCGCATGCCTGTAATTCCGGCTTCTCGGAAGCCTGAGGCGGAAGGATCGCCGGAAGGATCGCCGGAGCCCAGCAGGTCGAGGCTGCGGTGGCCGGGAGCTGTGACAGAGTGGAGACTCCAGTCTGGGTGACAGAGTGAGACTCCAACTCAAAAAAAAAAAAAAAGAAAAGAAAATTAGCTGAGGATGATATTGTACCTTAGTAGTCCCAGGTACTTGGGAGGCTGAGGAGAGAGGATTGCTTGAGCCCAGGAGTTCAAGGCTGCAGTGAGGCATGTCTCTAATAAATTAACAAACAAATAAATACATAATAAACACTTTTTAGGGGATGAATTCATTTTATTACTGCTCACCAACAAGGCCCTGAGAACAGACAGCAACGGCCCCACCAAGGGGTCAAGGGTTGGGAAACTCAGCACTTTGGGAGGCCAAGACAGGTTCCCAAGATGTGGTGGGAGAAAGGGACTCCCAGGAACTGGCAATTATAGCTGAGTAATTATAGCTCATTTCTCATCTCACAGTCACACAGGAATTTCAGTGTCCATGGTGCAAGTCTGTGCCTTGATAGAAAATGGCAAAACATGACCAGGTTGAGGAATGGAGGGTACAACACATGGGTGATATGCAGCATACTTTTTTTTGAAACCTGTAAAACTCAGTTACTTAGATGGAGACAGGGAGATAAATTGGAAAGTCTTGGAAAGTTCCTTCCAGAAAGAAATGAGTTTATAAGTACTGAGGTGCAAAGTTCATCATTCCAAAGAATAGACAAATGGGATTACGTCAAGCTAAAAAGTTTCTGCACAGCAAAAGAAACAATCAACAGGGAGAAACAACCCACAGCATGGGAGAAAATGTTTGCAAACTATCCACCTGACAAGGGATTAATAACCAGAACATACAAGGAACAAAACTCAACAGCAAAAGTCCCACAAATATTCGATTAAAAAGTGGGCAAATGCGTAACCCCCTAGGTTCCCTCCCACTGTGGGAGCTTTTCTGTCCTCTCAATAAATCCTACTTAAAAAAAAAAAGTGGGCAAATGATCTGAATAGACAGTTTTCAAAAGAAGACATACGGGACGTCCCTGGCAGCTATTGAAACATGGCAACTGTCACCGAACTGAAGGTTGTTTTAAAGGACACCTTGGAAAAAAAGGGAGTGCTAGGGCACTTAAAAGCAAGGATCTGAGCGGAAGTTTTCAGTGCCCTGGATGATGATTGTGAACCTCCACCATCGTTGTCTCATGAAAACCTTCTAATTAATGAATTAATTTGGTAGTATTTGGAATTCAACAAATATAAGAATACAGCATCTGTCCTCATAGCTAACCTCTTCTGTTTGGAACTTTAGCTCACTTCTTGCACAGAACTAAGGATGGCATTCAGAACATATTCCAGAAAGGGCCTTCTCTGTAGCCTCCACACCGCAGTCTCAGCAGACAACTCAGCAGATGCAAGCAGATGGATGTTCACCTAAGAAAAGAGCCACGACCAAGTGCTCACGCTGAAGACCTTCATGCTTCCAGGGCTGTCAAGGGATGATGCACCCCCTGGGTAGCTCGTAGCTTATGGTTATGTGCAGTAAATCACTGATTGATTGCTCCAATGTTACCACTAATATTTGCACTTTGTAGAAATTTGAGTTTCTCCAGAACATCCCTCATGGTCAACAGCATTTATAAATAAAAGTCACTTCTGCCATCTGGCTCACTGGGTTTTTCTTGAAAAAGTCCTAAAGCGTTTGAGAAATGAAAGAAGCTGGACTCGGTGGCTCAGCCTGTAATCCCTCACCTGGGGAGGCTGAAGTGAGTGGATTGCCTGAGTCCGTGGGTTCAAGACCCATCTGGGCAACTTGGGGAGACCTCATCTCTACAATCAATCAAAAATGAGCCTGGTGTGGTAGCGCGTGCCTGTAGTTCCAGCTACTCGGAAGGCTGAGGCAGAAGGATTGCCGGAGCCCAGCAGGTCGAGGCTGCGGTAGCCGCGAGTGGCCACTGCACTCCAGTCTGGGCAACAGAGTGAGACTCCAACTCAAAAAATAAAAAAAGAAATGAAAGAGCTTTTGGGCACCGTACATTCTTCTTAAACAGTTATTGGTCTTTATAGCCATGAGCTCTGCTTTTTGACATGGCACATTCATTAAATTTCCTTCAGCTGGAATTAATGTAGATTTGTAGGAAAATTCATTCAAATAAAAAAATTTAAAAGAACATTAAAAGCAAAAAAAACTAATTCCTATAATAGTTTGATTTTTTTAAAGTTGCCTTTTTAAAAATAACCATTTACAACTAGGTTTAAATATATGAATTACTACCCGAAGGAACTTTTAAATTAGGCAGCAATGTACTTTTACTACCCAAAGTGGAACTTTTAAACTAGGCAACTTGTACTTCTTCTTTCCTTATACCATTTTGGCTTCCACTGGAAGATTTAATTAAAAGGTAAAGGAGAAATAATTCCTTTAATTTTGCTGTAAGTAAAACAGAGTTTATTTTATTATATAAAGAATGTGAAACAAGCATGAAGAGACAGGCTTTGGGAGAAATACAGCAAGTGGTTTTTCAAAAGTGACATTGTTGAACCTCCACGTGGCCTTTAGCTTACAGCATGGGTGAGCCTGGGAAGGGCCTCCCGGCATGTCCGGGCCCTGGAGGCCTTTACACACGTCTATTCATATCAGCATGGGAAGATAGTCAGAGCTAGTGCAGGGCCAGCCCTAAAGTGCTACTTGGATCTTTATTAAAGAAGTTACATGGAGTCTGCAGACTCACTTCAGATGGACAGATGGTGTGTCTGACGTGAACTCAGCATGGGCAGCCGACCAGACACCGTCCTCACAGGAATTTCCTGTGGGAGAGGAGAGGGACTGATGCTGGCAAGTCAGGCATTCTCTTTCAAAGCATTGATTCCGTGCTGACTTTGCACATTATGGGAACGTTTGCTTTTATATTTGGCAACACAAGTCAGTGTTCACTCTTTACACATCAACCGAGACTTTTATCTAAATGTAGAAAATTATTGAAGAAATCAGTCAAGATTCTGAGAGGCCCTGTTGGTGGGTTAGAATTATATGTCCAGATACAGAAGTGTCATGAGGGCCCATTTTCCATGTAAAATTTGCAATACCTGATTATAGAGATAAGTTCCATTATAAGACATGTGGGAACATAAATACTGGAATTCCCCTAGGGACTTGGCTTACATCCAAGGATGTTGGCAGTGGCCACTAAGTTTACCTCAAGAATTGTAGTCATGTAGGACTAGAGAAAGAGAGTGCTGGAGTGGATGGTTTTGGATATGTCCACTTATCCCAGTGGAGCTAACAGAATGGCCGCATGTAGTTCATAGTTCTTTGTATGCATTATTCTGTAACTTGTACCGAGGCAATTTTTATACTTTTGTTGTCTCATTTAATAAAAAAATTAAGCAGCTCAAAAAAAGAAAAAGACATGCAAATGGACAAAGGTGTATGAAAAAGACTTAAGCTCAGCACCACTAAGCATTGGGGGACTACAAATCAAAACCACAATGAGATATCACCCTACTCCAGTTAGAATGCTGCTATCAAAAAGACAAAAAGCAACAAATGCTGACAAGGTTGCAGAGAAAAGGGAACTCTTCTACGTTCTTAGTGGGAATGCAAATTAGTACAGTCATATGGAAAAGAGTAAGACGATTCTCAAGAAAACCAAAACTTGAACTATCATATGATCCAGCAATTCCACTGATGGGTATTTATCCAAAAGAAAGGAAATTGGTATTATCTAAAGGATACCTGCACCCTCATATTTGTTGCAGCAATATTCACAGTAGCTAAGATCTTTGAGAAAAAACAAAATACAAAACAAACTCAAAACTATAAGAGAAGAATTGAAGTGTTTCCAACACAAAGAAATGATAAATCTTCAAGGTGATAGATAGTCTACATATCATGATTCAATAATTATGTATTGCATGCATGTATCAAAATATCACACGTATCCCATAAATATGTGTAATTATTATGTATCAATACAAAATAAAAAATTCATCATTCCAGGTCAGAGTCATGGCTCCTCCCAAACTAGATAAAACTTCTGAGTGTAAGGAGGGAGAGAACACTCTTCAAATGTATTTACTTAGATTTGAATTTTGTATTTTCCTTATGAGTTCATTAAGATAGAATTTTTATGTGTATTCTCGTAAAGTCTGTGTAAACATAGCTTCTAATATAGGCCGGAAGATTGCATCTTCAAGGCCACATGTGTAAAATGTGTGAGAGGCATACAAGATTCGGCTTCCTTATCTAAACCTTTCATTTGGGAGGAAAGAACCAGGAGTGATGAGTTCTTTTCTAAAACAAAACAAAACAAAACAAAGCAAAGCAAAACATAGATTGCAAAGCAGTATAGCACAATATAAAGTAAATGTAAAAGTCTCTCTCTCTTCCCCTCCTTCCTTGTTCCCAGAAGACATCAGCATCACTTGGGGAGGATTGTCATGGAGGTCATCTACACTGGCATCTGTGGCTTCAGTTAAGGGTCCTGCCTCCTGAATATTTATAGTGTCCACGGTGTGAAGTGAGACTCAGATCACAAGCTTGAGTGTGTGAGAAATAGCACTGTCTTATGTTTCTATAACTAAGCTTGACTCCTATTTCAAAATCCATTTGCCAGATGGTAGAAAGTCAGCATTGGTATAGTGAATGCCATTTCAACTTTCCCTAGTGTTCGGTCTGGGTAGTACAGAGGGTCTCAAGGGCTTCAAGGTGTTTGGGGAAACCCACCTGTTCCTGGAGTCTTTTGTCCTCCTAGAGGGAGAGCTGCTGTTGTTTGATGTGGGAGGAGGGAAGCCCCAACTCTAGGACAGGCAGCAGGGGGTGGTGGGGAGGCATTTGGGGAGCACAGGGCTGACTGGCACAAGAGTGCCACTGGCCTATCTGACATGTATGTGGTGCAGTGTGGTCTTGGCTGTGAATGACACATAGCTCCATTTCAGTTCTTCCCTCCACATTACTAAGCCAGTGCATCCTCAGGTAAGCTGCAGACAGGTGGTCCTTCTGGGAAGGAGTAGAGGGGAAGCCATAGAGAGAGAAGACTGAGAAGTACACAAACTTGTAAAGAAGAGCCTGAACAACAGCCTCTGTTGCCTCTGAGGCCCCTCCCCAGGGGCTCAGGCCTGAGGACAGAGGCAGACAATGATGAGTTTTAATTATTCTTTGTGTCTATATGAAGTAATCATGTGACTTTTTAATGGCTTGACTATTTTTTAGAGCATGTTTAGATTTACAAGGAAATTGAGCAGATAGAGAGTACAGAGTTTGTAGTACCTCTCCCCTCAACATACACTTCCCCATATTTTTAACATCTTATATTAGTATGGTAAATCGGTTACAATTAATGAACCCATATTTGAAATATTATTATTAGGCCAGGTGCGGTGGCTCATGTCTGTAATCCCAACACTTTGGAAAGCTGAGATAAGAGGATCGCTTGAGCCTAGGAGTTCAAGACTAACCTGGACAACACAGCGAGACCTTGTCTCTACAAAAAAAAAGTATATATATATAAAACATATATTACAGTGGCTCATCCCTGTAATCCCAACACACTTTGGGAGGCAGAGGCAAGAGGAGTGCCTGAGCCTAGGGGTTCAAGACCAGCCTGGGCAACTTGGTAAGACTTTTTTCTATAATAAAAAAAAATTAGCCAAGCATGGTGGCATGCACCTGTAGTTCCAGCTATTTGGAAGGCTGAGGCAGAAGGATTGCCTGAGCTCAGCAGGTTGAAGCTGTGGTAGCTGTGAGTGTGCCACTGCACTCCAGCCTGGATGACAGAGTGAGACTTTAATTACAGAATAAAAATAATAAAAAATAAAAATTAGTGGTGTGTGGTAGTGTGCACCTATAGTCCCAGCTTCTTGGGAGAAAAGGCTGAGATGAAGGTTGAGGCTGCAGTGAGTCGTGATCATGCCATTGCACTCTAGTCTAAGTGACAGAGTAAGACCCTGACTCAAAAGAAAATTATTATTATTCACTAACGTCCATACTTTATTTGGATTCCCTTTGCTTTTCCCTAATGTTCCTTTTCTGTTCCAGGATGCCTTGCAGGATGCCACATGACCTCTCATTGTTGTGTCCCCTTTGGCTCCTCTGGGCTGCCATAGTTACTCAGACTGTTTTCAGTGACCTTGGCAGTTCCGAGGAGTACTGATCAGGTATTTTGCAGAGTGCCCCTCAATTGGAATTTGTTTTTCCTCATTGCCAAACTGAATCTATGGGTTTGAGGAAGAAGGCCACAGAGGTGAAGTGTCCTTCTCCCATGTCATATCCAGGGTATGCAATATCAGTGTGGCTTATCACTATCTATATTGGCTTCCCCACATGTTTTGTTGGTTTCTCCACTGCAAAGTTTACTACTCCCCTCCCCCTCCCCAATCCATTCCGTACTCATTGAAAGAAAGTCACTATGTACCACTCACTCATTTTCCTGAAGTGGGAGGAGCTACATAAACTATTTAGAACTCTTCTACACAGGAGATTTGTCTGTTTTCTTCATTTATTCATTATTCTCTAATGTCTTTTGGGACACTTTTTTTTTTTGCGTTGGAGTCTCACTCTGTCACCCAGGCCGGAGTGCAGTGGCATGCTCACGGCCACTGCAGTCTTGACCTGCTGGGCTCAGGTGATCCTTCAGCCTCAGTCTTCAAGTAGCTGGAACTACAGGTAGGCACCACCACGCCCGGCTAATTTTTTGATTTATTGTAGAGCTGAGGTCTTGCCAAGTTGCCCAGGCTGGTCTCAAACCTGTGAGCTAAGGCAATCCTCTCACTTCAGCCTCCCAAGTGCTGGGATTATAGGCGTGAGCCACCTCATCTGGTCTCATGATTTTAAAACTCTGAGTTAGTAAGCATGCCACCTTTTTCATTTTAAATTTGCTTATTTGTGAATTGTTTTTATTTTTCTGACCAATCTCTTGGGGGCTTGTCTATTTTTTTTTTTTTTTTTTTAATTCAGAGTCTCACTCTGTCACCCAGGCTGGAGTGCAGTGGCATGCTCACAGCCACCGCTGCCTCGACCTGCAGGGTCCAGGAGATCCTTCTACCTCTACCTTCAAGTAACTGGAACTACAGGTATGTGCCACCATGCTCAGCTCATTTTTCTTGATTTATAGTAGAAATGAGGTCTTGCCAAGTTGCCCAGGCTGGTTTTGAACCTGTAGGCTCAGGTAATCCTCTAATCTTGGCCTCCCAAAGTGCTGGGATTATAGGCATGAAACACTGTGCCCAGCGGTTTGTCTATTTTGATAGTCCCTTTGAAGAACCAGCTTTGGTTTTGCTGATTGTCTCTATTGTTTTTCTATGCTTTCACTCTACTACTTTTTTTTCCTAATCTATATTATTTTCTTCTTTCTACTTTCTTTGGGTTTGTTCTGCTCTGTTGAACTTTACTTAGCTTATTGTGTTTATTTTCAATTATTTCATATTTGTACATAAATACCTATAAAGTATAAATTCCCTCTGCATTCCCCTGTTAGGAGTTTTCCATAGATTTTAAAAAATGCAGTTCCTTTTTGTTAAGTTAGAAATAGTTCAGCCGGGTGTGGTGGCTCATGCCTGTAATCCCAGCCCTTTGGGAGGCAGAGGTGAGAGGATTGCCTGAGGCCATGGATTTGGGACCAGTCGGGGCAACTTAGCGAGACCTTGCCTGTACAATAAATTAAAAAATTAGCTGGGCATGGTGGTGCGAGCCTGTTGTCCCAACTGCTTGGAAGGTTGAGGTGGAAGGATTGTCTAAGCCCAGAAGGTCATGACTGTAGTGGCCATGAGCACACCACTGCTCTCCAGCCTGGGCGACAGAGTGAGACTCCAACTCAGAACAAAAAAAAAGACAAAGAAATATTTCAAAACTTTTGGCCAGGCATGGTGGCTCATGCCTGTAATCCCAGCATTTTGGGAGGCTGAGACAAAGGATTGCTTGAGCCCAGGAGTTGAAAACAGCCTAAGCAACATGGAGAGACCTTGTCTCTACAAAAAAGAAAAGAAAAAAAATTAGCTTGATGTGGTGGTGCACCCCTGTAGTTCAGCTGAAGCAGAAGAATCACCTGAACCCAGGAGGTCGTGGCTTCAGTGAGCCATGATCGTGCAACTGCACTCCAGACTAGACAACACAGTGAGACTCCAACTCAAAAAAAAAAAAAAAAGTATTTCAAAACTTTCATTGTGTCTTTCTGTTGAGTCAATGATATTTAGGGATGTACTTTTAAATTTCTAGACATACGTGTTTTTTAAAAATCATCTTTATTATTGATTTCTAATTTTAAAACATTTTCATCAGTCATCATGATTTCTGGAGTATTTTTTTTTTTTTTTTTAGTTAGGTGAGGACTTTCTTTGTGACCTAATACATCAACCAATTTTCTAAAAAGTTTCTTGTATGCTTTAAAAGAATGTATAGAGGGGGGAGGGGGATGGGATTAACAGTAGCAAATATCTGTCCGGGGATGGGAAAACACCTCTATCAACAGGGTGCCTGAATGAAACATAATTGTACACCTAACCCTTAACTGTACCCAACAAAACCATAATAAAAAATATTGATTAATAAAAAATAAATAAATAAAAGAATGTATATTTCCAATTTTGAGGAGTATGTCTCTATATACGTTATTAGATTAGGTCAGAGTTTCCCCAACGTTTTCTGTTCATGGCACCTTTAGTGCCTCAGTGGTTATTTTTGTGGTATCTCTAGAGTAAAAGAAATAACTCATGGTTCTGATCGTTAAGTAGTTACATCCAAATGACTTCGTTAGTTTTTGTGTCCTAACAACTTGTATCTGTTTGAAAAACTAACACCTGTACAGCAATTGAAGAGAAAAATATTTTCAGCTTCTTACATAACCATGGTTGCTTCTGCATGTGTGGTGTGTGCCTACTGGGAACTGCACTACTTTCAGTGCTTGGAAGCAGATTGGAGGCTGCTGACACCTTCACTTATTGTTCCATCTTGACTTTCCCATGGTTCTTGCTTTTTTTATCATGGCAACTACTGAAAAAGATATGAAGTTATGGAAGGAATGTAGATCAGGAGATCAACACTGGGTACACACAAACATAAGATGGGAACAACAGACACTTAGGACTCCTAAGGGGAGGAAAACGAGGTGAGGGTTGAGAAACTATGTATTGGGTACCATGCTCACAATTCGGGTGATGAGTTCAACAGAAGCTCAAACCCCAGCATCACCCAGTATACCCATGTAACAAACCTGCACATGTACCCCCTGCAACTACAATAAAGTAAATAAAATAAGAAAAAAAAGAGAATGCAGTGAGATCTGGTGTTGAAACTGAACTGTCCGACTTAAGCTGTCATGGTGCCTGACCAGATGTGGTGTGTAGCAGTTGCCCTCAAAACTTCAAAAGTCTCCCGCAGCCTCCAGTGACTCCATGCCAGCTCTCTAGGGTGCCTCAGTGTAGAACTTGGTGTGACAGCAAGGAATCTTACTGTATTGCCATGCATGGTCTAATATTAATTGACCTCGATTCGCAAAGAACACCACCACACGCCATCAGAGGAAAATTGAACAACTTTCTTTAGATATAGAAATATATATTAGTAAGGAGGAAAAATAAAGAAAAGAGGGGAAAATACTTTACCACCGGCCTGCGATCCTATCTCGGGGAAATTCTCATCACCCAGACGGGGACAGCACTGGAGACAACAGCGCCTGATCGAGAATCTCAATCTTGGGCTCTCCCTTGCTGCTCTTTCCTATGCCATGTTCAGACAAAGAGGAGCCCCCCTTGCCAACAGAGCAGGCGTCAATTAATTAACTCAATACTCATGAACTCGCACTTGGCTAGGGTCCAAGTCCAGTTTCTTGATAAACCAAATGCTCTGCTGAAAAACACCTGGTTTACAAAACATTTGGTTTACTTTCTCTGTCCTGGGTGGGTAGCCAAGCTGCCTGAGCCAAGGATGCAGCTGGGGTCATCCTCCTCTCATGCACACAGCATACCCTTTGTCAACTCTTACTCTATTTTCCTTACCCTTTCACTTGGGAGTTCTATCGTTTTTGGAATTCTGATCATTCTTTTTTTTTTGAGTTGGAGTCTCAGTCTGTCGCTCAGACTGGAGTGCAGTGGCCGCTCCCAGCCACTGCAGCCTCAACCTGCTGGGCTCCGGCGATCCTTCCGCCTCAGCCTTCCAAGTAGCCGGAATACAGGCATGCACTACCACACCCGGCTGATTTTTTGATTTATTGTAGAGATGAGGTCTCACTGCTCAGGCGGGTCTCGAACCCGTGGGCTCAGGCAATCCACTCACCTCAGCCTCCCAAAGGCGCGGGATTACAGGCTGAGCCACCAAGCCCGGCTGGAATTCTGATCATTCTATCACTTTATTAATTAAGTATATGCATCACTTTTCAGTTTCTCCTTTAGAGGTGTCTTTAAATCTTCTGTCATAATTGTGTCATTGATGTCAGTTTTTGCTTTATGGCTTAGAGGCTTTGTAATTCCATATATCACATTGCTATGTTCCCAAATGAGTTTTTCCTCTTATCATTAGCCTATAACTTGATTGATAATTTTTTATCCTATATTCTATTTTTCTGGTGTTGCTATTGAGACGTATACTTTCTTTTGATTAGTATTTATCTGATAGATCTCTTTCCATTAATTTATTGCAATCTTTCTGTGTTGCTTTGAGGTTTGCCTCTTGTAAGTAATATATAGGTGGATTTAAAAATGACACAAGCTGATAGTTTTTGTGTTTCATAGGTAGATTTAGTCATATCTGGGTTTCATCCAACTTCTTATTTTGGTATTACACCCTGTCCTGTATCGGCTGAGATGTGCACTGAGACATTTGACTTTCCATGGCCGGTGTGCATGGAGACTCATCTCATCCAAGAAATAGGCAATGAGAAGGATGATGTTTGGTAGCAGCCTCTGCCAGCCTTAGTGTCAATGGTCTTTTACTGCCTAATGGTTGGGGCCTGAGTACTATTCAATTAGGAAAATGGGGCCAGGCTCGGCTCGGTGGCTCAGCCTGTAATTCCAGCACTTTGGGAGGCTGAGGTGAGAGTATTGCCTGAGTCCAGGGGTTTGAGACCAGCTGGGGAAATTTGGTGAGACCTCGTCTCTACAATAAACTACAAAAACTAGCTGGGCATGGTGGTGTGCGTCTGTAGTTCCAGCCACTTGGAAGGCTGAGATGGAAGGATCACCTGAGCCCAGCAGGTCGAGGCTGGGGTGGCCCTGAGTATGCTACTGCACCCCAGCCTGGGTGACAAAGAGTGAGAATCCAACTAAAAAACCCCCAAAAAACAATTAGGAAAATGGTTGTCTGGTGTCAGACATGCTTGTCCATGGGTAGTTCAGTGTAGTGAGAAGAACACTGGATGAGAAACCAGAAAGTTGTGTTCTGCAAAGAGGTAACTGTGAGACCTACCTTGGTTTCTTAGGTCCTTGTGGAGTTGCACCACTTGTCTGGGGAGGCCACATGAGGAAGGCTTTCCTATTCCATGAGAGCTTTACCTGGTAGAGGCATCCAGGTCATCAGGTCTGACATCCCACTGTGGGCCCTCATTCCTCCCTGCTTTCCTCTTTGGTTACTGCTGTACTTTTTGGTCGAGTCCCCTGCAGAATGTGGAAGGGGCCAGAAAGTGGAGGCAACACCAATCTGTTTGCTGTGCTAGACTGGAATAGCGGCACGGGAAAGAGGAGGTGGAAACTGTCTTGCAAAATAGCTTGGGTTTTCTTGGAATTCACACTTTGTGGTTTCAAGCAGCAAGTCTTTGCATGGGACATCTGAGTCAGCTGGCACAGAGAGACCTATGGTGAGTGGAGGAGGGAGAAGGGGACGGTTTACTCTTCTAGGGTGAAGGCATCACAGTTACTTGCAGCGCCAACCGGCAAGCAGTTCTGCAGCAACAAGGTGTGCTGGCTTTGGAGACTCACGGCCTTGGGCACAAAAATTCTAAAACATTCACTGAGTGGTTAGTACCCACATGGTGTGGTTTGGAAGACTCTAGCAGATCCTCCTGACTCTCCAAGTATCTGTAAGGGCCTGAAATCCCACCACTGTAGTCCCTTTTATGGATCCTGAAGGTTTTTTATTCTAAGCAACTCGTTTAAAACATGCACCTCTTTCAGCCTGGTCACCTGTGAGAGATGTCTTGCTGAAGGCAAGGCTGTGACAGGAAAGGAAGCCTGGATGGTGGGCACAGAAGTGGGAGAACAGACAAGACGAACCTGCTCCCCTTACAGTTTGAGGAAGGCGGGCCCTGGTCTTTATTTGTGTCACATAAGGCACTTCCCACAGCATTCCACACAAACCAGCTTCAGGATGCACAGCAGTGGGGGAGTGCAGGAGCCAGCCGGTGGGTGCTGGCCAGGCATGGTGGCCTGGTGGTGGCTTTGCAGGCACAAGGCTCACTGAGCAGGGTGTACTTTGTGGGGCAAGACCCGGGGATGGAATGGCCCTCGAGACACTGATTGTGTGTAGGGAGGGCTGCTTTGCTCAGCACATGGCTACTCACCTCAGAGAGTGGATGCTAGATCCTTCCATGTCCTGTCCGGTCCTCCTGTTAGCTTCAGTACCAACAGAGCCCTGGCCTCCAACCAGATCCTGCCTCCCTCACTGACATAATTGCTGGGTCAGCTGGCCCCTGTGGCCCTTGTCAGGGTCTGACTTGCAGTGAGAGGGCTGGTGCTGGCTGGGTGCCCCCTTGGATGCTGCCACATCTGTCTGTTCGGTGGCAGAAGGTACGTGTTTACCAGCACGATGGCCCCGGCAGCTTCAATTTCCTCTGGATTGGTTTGAAAAGGCAGCTCTAGAATAGTTATAATTCCACCGAGGTATGTTCCCAGTGAAGAAAGCAGGTGGAAGGTCTCTGGATGCTATCACCTCCAGCAACTGTGAGAGGTAGACATGGCCCAGCCTTCCTACCAGGGCCATGGGGCTTTTACCTGGGTCTTTGGATTTCCTTTCCTTTTTTTGGTTCCATCTCTTCATTGCTTCTGTTTTCTACAGTGGAAATATTTTCTTATTTTCTTGCTCTTCATTCTGAATCTCTGAGTTCACTTTCCCATCGTCCTCTTCCTTGCTTGAGGGCATTTGTTGTGTGTGTTCTGAGAGCCACCTGTCCACATGCTTGTGCTGCACTGAGGGAAGTCATGTCCAGACAGTCTATGTATGCATGCCTGTTGCACCGAAACTTTTGCCAGAAGATACCAATCAGCACTTACTTGTGATAAAATGACATTACCCTGGACACTCTGGATTTGTGAAATAAGTATTAAACTCTCTCTCTGTTGACCTTACTTTGTTTTGAAAGGTTTTTTATGATCTGTTTGCCCAGTGAAGGAAGGGAGGAAATAGAAAATTCCAGAGTCCACTAAAGGCTTCCTGGTGAGGCTGGTAATGAGACTGGGTTCTTGGACAGCAAGGCCTCAGCTCTAGCTCAGAACTTTTGCAGCTATAAGAAGGAAGGGAGCTAGGCTTGGTGGCTCAGCCTGTAATTCCGTGCCTTGGGAGGCTGAGGTGAGTGGATTGCCTGAGCCCGAGGGCTCAAGACTCGCCCGGGCAACTTGGTGAGACCTCATCTCTACAATAAATCAGAAAATTAGCCAGGCATGGTAGCGCACGCCTGTAGTTCCAGCTACTTGGAAGGCTGAGGTGAAAGGATCGCTGGAGCTCCTGGAGGTTGAGGCCGCAGTGGCCAGCAGCAGCCACTGCACTCCAGTCTGGGAGACAGAGTGAGACTCCAACTCAAAAAAAAAAGAAAGGAAGGGATCCTACAGGAATCATTTCACAGGAACAACTGATCAAAAGTTAAAACAGGAGACGTTTGTTGAGGGCCTGCTTTGTAGGCTAGGCCTGTTTTGTAGACTAGGCCTGCAGTAGAGAGCTTGCAGGTAAAGAGAAAATCTGGGTGATACTTAGCCATATCAAGAGGAGGGGTTAACTGCAGAAAGGGGGCAGACCCACATGCAGGAGAACCACCATGCAGGGAGAGAGCACATTTCTTTTTTTTTTTTTTTTTTTTG
>NW_007252890.1:162409-162811 GCF_000164805.1 Carlito syrichta | reverse complement strand
TCCCCTGTAGAGTGATGGTGGTGCCCAGGCTGACAGGGACACTTCTACCTTCAGTGTGTGACTTCCAAGCTTGTCTTGAAGACCGTCTCTGCCCAGCCAACCAGAGGGGAAGGGCATGAACAGAGCAGGGGCTCTCCATGGGCTGGGCCCAGAAGGGCCCGTGTGAGAGGACTGCCTGAACCCGCGGGTTTGAGACCAGCCTGGACAACATCGTGAGGCCTCGTCTCTACAATAGATAAATAAAAAATAAGCTGGACATGGTAAGCACATGCCTGTAATTCTGGCTACTTGGAAGACTGAGTCCAAGTAGGATCGCCGGAGCCCAGCAGGTCGAGGCTGCAGTGGCTGGGAGCATGCCACTGCACTACAACCTGGGAAACAGAGTGAGACTCTAACTCAAAA
>NW_007252890.1:157593-162364 GCF_000164805.1 Carlito syrichta | reverse complement strand
AAAAAAAAAAAAAAAAAAAAAAATCAGAAAAAAAGACAGTAGACCTTCTTTTAAAAAAATGTAATCCTAGTCTTTGGAGCTTAGAACACGATCAAATTTTACCACAGAAACAGTTGGAGCTGTTATTTGGAGTCCCAGGCAAGGCTAGAAAGTCCTCTGTAACCCACAGAGTAGTTGAAATATACTAATAGAAATGCACTTTGTGTCTCAAAGGGATCTCCCTCTCACTGAAGCCGGCCTGACCCTGTGTTCCTGGAGCAGGATGATGAGGCAGGAGTAAGGGAGAGAGAAGGAGGAGAGGGTTTTTTGCTCTTGCTGAGTGGACTGAGGTCATGGGATGCAGAGGGGCTTCCTGACACTCCTTTCTCCCTGCTGCATGAAGATTCACATGCAGTGGCCAGCACGCTGCCCAGGTGTGCCCACTGTCTACGGTAATCCGTGCCATGAAATTCCTCTTTACTCTCTTCCACACTGACCTCATTTGGGGACTGTGGGGAAAACCCCACTTGAATTAATTTAGAGAGAGAGAGAGGAGACACAGCTCAGACTTCTGGGCATCTGCAGTTTCCAAGAGGAAAAATCACTGAGCCAAATAAATGCCTTATCATTGGTAGAATCTTAGGCAGAGTGACCTGGCCAGGTTCTCAGGCGGTATTGGGCCAGGTGCTCTTGTCAGAGACCCCATCCCAGGCTTACGTGGAAGTCCTTCTCCCCGAATAATTTCTCGCAGTGCTTTCTGCCTTTTCCAGCTTTCTGCCACTGCATTTCTTGACATCCTGAGTTTATTACAGTGGCTCTGTGAAGGACAACAGTGCTCTGCAAATGCTCTGTGTGCCCGGCACGTCCTCTCTTTTCTAGTTATGTTGGACAGTGTGGCAGACAGGGGCTGCAGGCAGTGGACAGGGACACCATGGCTCCCCTGGCTAGAGTAAGATAGTGATCTAGAGTCTTGGCCACTTTTTCCTTCAATTGTGAGTAAAGCCCTGGGGAGAGCAGGTGGAGGAGTCACTGCCATGGCGACCATTCCCACACCAGGTGGGATGTGAGTGAGAAAGCCCCTTGTTGGTTTTGCTGCTTAGACTTTGGGACTTGCTTGTGATCACATAGTCTCGCCTGACCCACTCAAGGGAAGAGGGAGGAGGCTCTGCTGGGAGTGGAGGAATGGGAAAGGGAGGGGGTCTGTAGGCGAGACACTTGTCTTGTTGTGACCGTGTGATCTGAGGAAGGCTGGTCATCATCATCACCACTGGTCTGTGAGCAGAGGAAAAACGTGGACAGACTTGGCTTCGGAGCAAAGTGTGCCTGGAGAAGAAAGAGAATGGAGCTGGTTGGGAGCTCAGTTAAAAGGCATGAGAACTTCTGTGACCTGAGTACCTAGTTTCTAGTTGGAGATTTGAGGATTGTTGATCTCCCGAAGTATTATATATAAGAGGGTGTATGGATGTTGAATGAGCCGCACAGGATACAACAGACACTTGGTGAAAGAGAGACTGTCATGTACTGGGAGCTTAGGGAAGAGGGTGATCTTCACAGAAGAGGGGATAGGAGATAGCACAGGATAGCGACATTCAGGAAGATGAGAAGTGGGCCTTTTGGGTGAAAGGTTTGACGTGTGCAAAAGTTTTGAGCTAGAAAATTATGTCAACCTAGTTTGAATGGGGTGTACTATTTGTGGAAGGGTATATTACTGAGAAAGAAGACTTCAGAAAAAGAAAACACACTGTAGAGAGTCTCAAAAACCACTGAAAACCTTTAAATTTTCTCTCACAGGATTGCTATTACAACGGAATAGTGGAGAACTGGCAACAGCCTGGATGCCCATCAGTCAGAGACAGGTAAAATAAGCTGTGGTGCTGACATACCATGGCATAGCACTCAGCAGTTACGGAGCCTGAGTTGGACCTCCCTGCATTCTCATGGACAGATCTTCAAGACACTGTTGAGTGAAAACTCCAGGCAAGTGACAACGCTGTGTGAGGTGGGCACACACCGCACCTGTGGCACACTATACTCCTAAATGGACATCTTGCAAACCCACACAGGTATCTGTAAATGCATCCTAGTTCTGCAATGATACACACAAACTGATGACCCTGGTTCCATCTGGGCAAAGTCCTGCCTGTTCTGATGGGTCAGAACCTTGTCCTTGGAGGGTTCTGAGGGGAATAGGTCTAACCAGGTGACCAGGTAACCCTCTTGCTCACCTGAGACAGCTGCTCTTCCTAGGCCCAGCTCATCCTGAATTCCAATCTTGAATGTCATGTAGGCAGACCAGATCAGACTTGTTCTCCTTCCTATCAATTAAAGTGCATTTACAGTAATGGAAGGCTGCTCTTCCTAGGCCCAGCTCATCCTGAATTCCAATCTTGAATGTCATGTAGGCAGACCAGATCAGACTTGTTCTCCTTCCTATCAATTAAAGTGCATTTACAGTAATGGAAGGCAGTAAATGCCCTTGCAGAGATAAGCAGAGCTCCCTTCTACCTGAAGTTATTTCCCACCGAGGAAAAATATTTCTGGTCATCCTTTTGAGGGTGATATTTTAAAGTTTTCTTATATGAGAACATCCTTAAAACCCTCATTGGATTAAAACACCAAATCGCTTCTACCTTGATTACTTTCAAGAAAAATCTGAATGATCAAAAATATTAAGATACATGTAT
Source organism: Carlito syrichta (assembly GCF_000164805.1). Lineage (NCBI taxonomy): Eukaryota > Metazoa > Chordata > Mammalia > Primates > Tarsiidae > Carlito > Carlito syrichta. Next base: position 159,701 of record NW_007252890.1, on the reverse strand, counting down.
TACAACTACAGGACAAATAAAAATATTTGAAGAGCTAAACAATCATTTAGAGGCCATTGCCTTGCTAAGCTATGGTGTGACCACGTGCTCTTTGAGCTATGGCCAGGCCATGTTTTCTTAAGCTTTGGCTCCTTTCCCTACCTTGGGGAGGTGAATCTTCTCTCTCTCTAATTTACTTTTTTTGTTTGTTAGGTTTTTTTTTTGAGTCTCTACAATAAATAAAAAAGTTAGCTGGGTGTGGTGGCTAATAGTAGTTCTAGCTACTTAGAAGTCTGAGGTGGAAGGATCACCTGAGTCCAGCAGGTTGAGGCTGTGATAGCCCTGGGCTATGGTACCACTGTGGTGACCGTAAGTGTGCCACTGTTCTTTAGTCTGGGCGACAGAATGAGACTCCTATTCAAAAAATGCAAAAAAAAAAAGGAAAGATATTTTGAAAAAACCCCAAATATTTTAAAATTAAATAACAGTTCTTCAATAATAATGGGAAAAAGAAGATATCACAAGGGAAATTAGAAAATATTTTGTACTGAATAAAAATGAAAGTAAAAACACAACATATTTGTGGGATGCTGCATAAAATAGAGGGAAATTTATAACATTAAACATTTGCATTAGAAAATAAAAAATGGTCTAAAATAAACTATCTAGGTTTTTTTTTCTTCTTCTTTTCATAGTTGGAGTCTCACTCTGTAACCCAGACTGGAGTGCAGTGGCATGCTCCCAGCCACTGCAGCCTCGACCTGCTGGGCTCCGGCGATCCTTCCGCCTCAGCCTTCCAAGTAGCAGGAACTACAAGCACACACTACCATGCCCCAGCTAATTTTTTGATTTATTATAGAGATGAGGTCTCGCCAAGTTGCCCAGGCGGGTCTCGAACCCACGGGCTCAGGCAATCCACTCACCTCAGCCTCCCAAAGCGTGGGATTACAGGCTGAGCCACCGAGCCTGGCTAGGTTTCTAATATAAAGTGCTAGAGGAAGAATAAAAGATTAAACAGAGAAGAAATCAATAAAATACAAAATCATCAACAACAATAAAGAATATAAAACATTAACCCAGTTTTGTTTTTTGAAACATTGATACAGGTATATAAACATTTGGCTACACTGGTCAAGAAAAAAAGGATGAAAGAGAAGATATCCGTGTGGTCCTGGATTCATTAAAGGATAATAGAAGACATTAAAATTCAATAATTTTGAAACTTAAATGCAGTACATGAGTTCCCTGAAAGAGTCATCGATTACTAGGATTCCAATGACCAGCTGCTAGTGAGGACGTGAGTGACTGCAACTCTGGTGCGTCATAGGTGGGAATATCAGATAACATAGTCGTCTGGCAAACAATTTGGTGGCTTTTTGCAAAGTGAAGCATACATTTATCTAGGCCTAGCAATTCCACTCCTAGGTACAGTGTTAGTCAAGAGAAATGGATATGTATGCCCACACAAAGACTTGTACGTGGATGTTCATGGTAGCTATATTTAAAATATCCCAACCGGAAATGACTCAAATGCCCATCAACTTATGAATGGATATACAATTTAAGGTGCTTCCATTCAATGGAAGCAATATAAAGGAGTTAACTACTGCTACACACAATCTGAATGATCTTTAAAAGCACAATGCTGAGCAAAGGAAGTCAACTACAAAAGACTTTATGCTACATAATTCCAGTTGTATAAAGTTTTGGAAAGACATATCAGCATCAGTGAACCCCTGGCACTTGGGGCCAGGGTAGAGCTGGGAGTTATGACCAGTGGTGGAGACATTCTGCCTCGTGACTGAGATGTTGGTGACATGGGTGTATACATTTGCCAACATTCACGTAAGTGTACATTTAACATACTTGTTTTTATGTAAATTACACTTTTTTTTTTTTGAGTTGAAGTCTCACTCTGTCACCCAGACTGGAGTGCAGTGGCTGCTCCCGGCCACCGCAGTCTCAACCTACTGGGCTCCGGCAATCCTTCTGCCTCAGCCTTCCAAGTAGCTGGAACTACAGGCACGCGCTACCATGCCCGGCTAATTTTTTGATGTGTTGTAGAGATGAGGTCTCACCAAGTTGCCCAGGTGGGTCTCGAACCCACGGGCTCGGGCAATCCACTCACC
>NW_007252890.1:153819-157573 GCF_000164805.1 Carlito syrichta | reverse complement strand
CAGCACTTTGGGAGGCTGAGGTGAGAGGATTGCCTGAGCTCACGGGTTCAAAACCAGCCTGGGCAACTTGGCAAGACTTCATCTCTACAATAAACTAAAAAAACAAAACAAAACAAAACAAAACCAAAACTAACTGTGTGTGATGGTGCATGCCTGTAGTTCCAGTTACTTGTAAGATTGAGGTGGAAGGATCACCTGAGCCCAGCAGGTCAAGGCTGCAGTGACCGTGGGTGTGCCACTACACTTCAACCTGGGGTGACAGAATGAGACTCTGTAGTGGCCGAAAGTTCAATCCGAGAGACCACCAAGAGCCAATTCCGATGAAAGTTCAAGAGGGTCTTTATTTACAAGCTCGAGCCTGGACCTCTGTCGACAACTGACACAACGGAATACATTCAGAGGCCCTGACTTCCTTAAGCAGATGCCTTTTATGTTATTACACAAAGGGAGGAGGAGTTTGGGGGGCTTTCCAGTTGTGTTACCATTTAATTGGGTAGTAACCTCTGGTGGTCAGCTTAATCGTGGAGAATTGGCTAGCCTGACTCGGGCTGACCTTGGTCCACTAGCTAGGGAAGTTGCAGAGACATCTGGAAACTTAGGTGATTACCCCCTGGCACCTGATTGGATGTTGCTAAGGGGAAAGTGAAATAAGGGAAGGGGTTAAAGCTTGTAACCAGAGCTTTGCAGTTTTTTCCCATAACTGAAACTTTAAACAGTTACAGGTTATGTTTTAAGACAGAAAACTAAAAATGGCTATGCTATTGTCCACAAGCCGATTACATATTTATTGGGTTATAGCATGCTCTTAACCTAAGTCTATGGTATACTCTATTACTGTCCTCTCAACTCCAAATAAAAAAATAAATAATGTTGGTTTAAAAAGTTAATTGCATTCTTTGCAATAATCATCTGAAAATGTAGTAGAAAAAGATGGTAGTATCAAATTACACGATATTTCATGTTAAAATAAGCAAAAATGTGGACAGGGCACGGGGGCTCAAGCCTATAATCCCAGCACTTTGGGAGACTGAGGCAAGAGGATTGCTTAAACCCACGGGTTCGAGACCAGCCTGGGCAACATGGTGCGACCTCATCTCTACAATAAATAAAAAAATTTAGCTGGGCATGGTAGCGTGCCTGTAGTTCCGGTTACTTAGAAGGTTGAGGCAGAAGGATTGCCTGAGCCCAGCAGGTGGATGCTGGGGTGGCCCTAAGCATACCACTACATTTCAGCCTGGGTGACAGAGTGAGACTCCAACTCAAAAAAAAAAGTGTAAGAACTTTATGGATCATTTATTAAATATTATTGAAAGTCTTGGAAAACTCAAAGAATTAGAGAAATAGACCAAATTTCATGACTGTAAAGATCAATATCAAAGAAATGTAGATTCTATACAAATCAATCTTTAGGTCTAATGCAAATGCAGTAAAAATTCCTACAATATTTTAAATAGAATGTCACAAGTTGCTTCTAAAGTTCATATAGAAGAGTAAAAGATCTAAGATTAGCAAAACTATTTTGGAAAGAGGAATTAAGATAAAGGACTTGAACTATCAGTTGTAAGAAATTGTCATGATGTCATAGTATTTAAAACACAATACTGTACTGAATTAAAATAAACAAATGGAAATGAAGCCAAAAAAAGAACAATGAAAAAAAGAAACAAGCTCACATTTGCATGAGAACTTGATGTAAGATAGAGAAGGCATTACAAATTAGTGGAGAAATGAAGTTAAATGTAAAAAAAAGTTAGATTTCTGCCTCACACATATGCAAAGAAACAAAAATAGGAAATATAGCTAATCTTGGGACAGGAGAGGATGATATAAGCGTCGAAAGAAGTCACAAAAGAAAAGATCAATATAGATTTGTCCATAAAAATAACAGGCTGGGCACAGTGACTCATGCCTGAAATCTTAGCACATTGGGAGATTAAAGCTAGAGAAGTGCTTGAGTCCAGGACTTTGAGACCAACCTTGGGCAACATGATGAGGCATCCTCTCCACAAAAAATTTATAAAATTAGTCAAGCATAGAGGTGCAGACCTATAATCCCAGCTACTGGGGAGGCTGATGTGGGAAGATTGCTTGAGCCCAGGAGGTCAGGGTTGCAGTGAACCAGAATTGCACCACTGCACTCCAGTCTGGACAACAGAGTGAAACCCTAGCTCAAAAAAAAAAAAAAAATCGGCTCATGCCTGTAATTCCAGCACTTTGGGAGGCACACTTGAGGTCAGGAGTTTAAGATCAGCCTGCACAGCACAGCAAGACCCCATCTCTAAACACAAGTACAAAAGAAACTATAAAAAAACTTCTAATACCAAAGACTATTAGGTAAATTAAAATATATGCAAAATATTGAGAGAGAAAAAAATGGTGCATTTTTGATAGCAGAAAATGTTAAAAGAGCTAATAAAGCCATCGCTCAGCGATGGGCTGGGCACAGTGGCTCATGCCTGTAATCCCAGCACTTTGGGAGGCAGGAGGATTGCTTGAGTCCAGGAGTTCAAGATCAGCCTAGGAAACATAGTGAGACCTTGTCTCTACAAAAAAGAAAAAAATTAGGCTTGTGTGGTATTATGTACCTGTAGTACCAGCTACTTGGGAGAGCAAGGCAGAAAGTGAACTATGATTGTACCACTGCACTCCACCCTGGGCAACAGACACCACCACCACCACCACCACCAACAACAACAACAAACTGCTGATAGATGACCTGCCCTACTGCCTTAGAAATTTTTTTTTCCTCCTAACATCTAGGAATCTTTTTTTTTTTTTTTTTTTTGAGTTGGAGCTATTCTCACAACCACTGGCCTACCTTGCCTCTGTTTTCCCTTTCAAGTCTTAGATTTCTATTTCTTTATACTGTTTGGGACTTAGCTTCTTGAATCTGAACATTTTTGAAAATTCTCAGCCAGTAACTGTGAATTCTGCCCTTCCTCTCTTCTCACTGAAAACACCTATCAGTGCGAGAGATTTTCCCATTCTAGTTTCCATGTCTCTAACTTCTCTTGTGTATTTTTGATAGCAGTTCTTTCTCCAGTTGCCTTCAGTGTGGTTTCTTTAGATACACATTTTAAGTTTATTGTATCTCTCTTTAGCTGTGTCTATTTGGTTATTTAATCTGCTATTGACTTTTAATTAAAATGACCATGTGCGTTTCATTTCTGGAAGTTCTATTTGTTAGTTTTCCAAATCTTCCTCTCCCCTTTTCTTTCTTTCTTAAATAGTGTTTTGCTCTTTTTTAGAAATTTAATTTGTTCTTTAAATTTTAATTGACTTATACTTTGACTTTTTTTGGGTATAGTTATTCTATTATCTCAAGGCTTTAATATTGTGCACAAAGCCTTTCTTTTTTAAATAGTGTCTTGCTTTTTTTTTTTTTTTTTTGACTGGCCTTCGTGTATAATGGATGCCTCAGTGACTGAGCCTCCTCTGTAATGGGTGCCCCAGTGAGTAAACTTCCTTCTTTTTATTTTTTTCTTTTAATTTTTTTTCTTTTAAAGATGTGAGGTACAATTCAGGGTTAGGTATACATATGTTGATTATGCAGGTACTCTTGTTGATGAGGTGTGTTCCCCCTTCCTCAGGCAGATTCCCACTACTGCCAATCCTGCTTCCCCGCTCCCCTCCCCGGCAGTTTTCCACTACTGCCAATCTTTTTCTTATAGTATTACAATAACTGTTCAAGGTCCGCTTGTGAGTGAGAACATGTGATATTCAGTTGCCGTTTTTTTTTTTTTTTTTTTTTTTT
>NW_007252890.1:147609-153765 GCF_000164805.1 Carlito syrichta | reverse complement strand
TTCAGGCGGGTCTTGAACCCGCGGGCTCAGGCAATCCACTCACCTCAGTCTCCCAAAGGCGCGGGATTACAGACTGAGCCACGAAGCCCGGCTCCGTTTTTTTTTTTAAGTCGGGGTCTCACTGTCACCCAGGCTGTAGTGCAGTGCCACATTCATGGCCACTGCAGCCTCAACCTGCTGGGCTCAGGTGATCTTTCCACATTAACCTTCCAAGTAGCTGGAACCACAGGCATGTTCCTCCATGCCTTGCTGATTATTTATTTGTTTATTGTAGAGATAAGGTCTCACCAAATTGCCCAGGCTGGTCTCAAACCCCTGGACTCAGGCAATCCTCCTTCCTCTGCCTCCCAAAGTGCTGGGCTGGGAGTATAGGCATGAACCACCATGCCCAGTGTTTTTTTTTGTTTGTTTGTTTTTTTGAGTCGGAGTCTCACTGTCACCCAGGCTGGAGTGCAGTGACATGTTTACAGTCACAGTAGCCTCGACTTACTGGGTTCAGGTGATATTTCCACCTTAGCCTTTCAAGTAGCTGGAACCAAAGGCGTGAGCCACCATGCCTAATTTATCTTGCTCTGTTTTAGATTTGATTCATTCTTGACTTTTACTTTGACACTCTTTTTATTCTGCTATTCTATTATCTCAAGGGCTCAAGGCTGTAATTTTGTTGTCAACTGCATTTACTGATTTGTACTCACTGATAATCTGCTCATGGGTTGTATCATGTTTGGTTATGAGCTCATATTTAGTAAAACTTGTTTTTGCTACAAGAATCTTTTGTGGTTTCATGTGAAAAGTCCTTCCAGTTCAGTTTTGCAGTCCATTTAATGATAATATCCTGGCTTGAAGATAGTAGGGTAATGGAAATTCCAGTTCACCTCAGTTTCAAAAGCAGGTCTGGGGTTCTGAATTACCAGGGAATCTTTTCTTTTCAGTCAGTGTCTAGAGCAGATGGACTTCTTTTCAGCAGCCTATGCTAGAGGGTGAGCTTTTCCTGGTGCATCCTCTCGCAGGGGTTTTGGAAACAGGTATGGCCTTTAGGCGGCATTATCAGCTCCAATTATCCCCCTCATGAGGCTTCAAGATTTCATCTTCTGTTGAAGTTCCCAGGGGTGGGGACTGTTAGGGTATGGACAGGGTGAGGGTGGATGGAGAGGGGTGCAGGGGGGTGCAGCACCGCCGGGGCTGGCAAGCCAGAGGTGCGCGCTGGCAACCCAGAGATCCGAGTAAATGCAAAGAACTGCAACACACAAAAAGGTTAAGAAAGAAAAGTTTATTTAAAAGTAAATTAGAAGCCGGGCTTGGTGGCTCAGCCTGTCATCCCGCGCTTTGGGAGGCTGAGGTGAGTGGACTGCCTGAGCCCGCAGGTTCGAGACCCACCTGGGCAACTTGGTGAGACCTCATCTATACAATAAATCAAAAATTAGCCGGGTGTGGTAGCGCGCGCCTGTAGTTCCAGCTACTTGGAAGGCTGGGGCGGAAGGATCGCCAAAGCCCAGCAGGTCGAGGCTGCGGTGGCTGGGAGCGGCCACTGCACTCCAGTCTGGGTGCCAGAGTGAGACTCCAACTCAAACAAAACGAAACAAAACATAAAAGTAAATTAGAGAGAAGGGAGAAAGAAGATTTACCTCCCCAAAGTGGGGGAGGACCAAATCCAGGAAGCACGGCAACAGTCATAGCTCAGAGAGCACATGGCCACACCAGAGTCTAGCAAGGCAATGGCCGCCGGTTGCTTGTGGCTGGGTCCTTTCAACCATTCCCCTTGATGGGGGAAGATCGTTAAGGTGATCGGGTGGTGATCTGCTCCACATCATCACAAAGGGGCAGGCAAGCGCTGGTACTGATGTCAGGTGATGGACAGCAGGCAGATGGGTGGGTTAGTCACATGATTGCTGCCATGTTGGGGTTTATCTGTGTCACATAGGACACAAAGGGATGATTAGGTTAACCCGGGGTGGGAGGAGGTTTCCTGCACGAGACTTGTTAGACATTTGCAATTCACAAACTCAGATATTTGCAACTCACAAATTCCTTGACCAAAGGTGGGGTGGTCATATTATTACTTTTATGAATTTGGCCAGCCAAAGGGTGTCCTTGATCTGTGGCCTTGACAAGGAACCTAAAAGTTTACTAGAGATTATTATGCTAAACCATGAACAGTTGGGCTGTCCTGGTCTTGCATCTGAAGGAGATTTGCTGAGGCGGGGATGGGATGGGATAGGCTGCTTGTTCTGCAGTAGAATGTCTGAATGCTTTCTAATGTTATGCTGGGCAGCTGCAGCATCCTAGCTCAGACACTTGTGGCACTATTTTCAGATCCCTCCTAGTTTTTGGCACTGGAATTTTGGAATTACTGCCCCACTCCCCCACAGTTTAAAGATCATCTTTGCATTAAAAAATTTCTATTTTAGCTGGGCTCCGTGGCTCAGCCGGTAATCCTGCGCTTTGGGAGGCTGAGGTGAATGAATTGCCCGAGACCGTGGGTTCGAGACCCGCCTGGGCAACTTGGGGAGACCTCATCTCTACAATAAACCAAAAAATTAGCCAGGCGTGGTAGCGCATGCCTGTAGTTCCAGTTGCTTGGAAGGCTGAGGTGGAAGGATAGCTGAAGCGCAGCAGATTGAGGCTGCGGTGGCCGTGAGTGGCCATGGCACTCTGGTCTGGGTGACCGAGTGAGACTCCAACTGAAAAAAAAAAGCTCTATTTTAATGATTCCAGGAATTTGGGCCATCTTAATCATCTATATCATCATCACTAATAACAGGATAAACCATAACTATGGACCTCCTTTGGCAGTTTCTGCTTATGATTACGGGTCATAAGCAGAGGTGGCTGGTGTGTTAAAATCATGCTTTGCACCACTCTGTGCTCTATATACTGTACATGTGTGTCTGCACAGTCAGGTCTAGGTACCTTGGTAAGTTCTTTCGCAGCATGAGGGTAACCTCCCCTCAGCCCCTGCTGTTCTGAGAAGGGAGCAGATACTCCAGCCACCCAGAGCACAAGTGACGGTTTATGGACTCCAGTCTTTCCAGATTTAATCTTGGAACAATAATGCCTGCCTTACAGAATCAGAGTAAGGATTAAATGCGATACTGCATAGACAGTGCTTGGGGTACTCACAGTGCCTGGCACACAGTAACTGCTGCAATGAACCCAAGCATTCCTGTCACTGTTCCCTCACCTCCCTTGAGACTAAGAATGTGATAAAACATTTCTAAGCTCACCAATCCCTTGGTTCTAGAGTCCAGTTTCTTGACCCTCTTCATTCCCTGCCCTCTAGGTCAGCCAAGGTGAGTCGTGCGGGAGGATGAGGAGGCCCAGGCTGCTATGCAGAGGCCTGGGTTCAGAGGGCCCTGCTCTCTGTGGGCCGTGGGCAGGGGACAGCCTCTCCAAAGCTCACTTTCCTTGGCTACAAAATGAGTATACTGGCCCCCCTCTGTATGGGGCAACTGTGAAGGATAAAGGAAAGAGTGGCCATTCAATTTCTAGGAAGTCTGAGTCCAGGCTCAGGACTGGGAACCAGCACACACAGCCTGTGCATTCCTGCATGCCGTTCTGATGTCTGCTCAGAAAACACCTGAAACCTGAATGAAGCCAGGAAGGGGGAATGGGACCCAAGTATGCTAGAATAGGAAACAATGGCCAGGCCTGGAGGGTGTGACCCTGTGGCCACAGGGATGAGAGCCCGAGTGTGTATGCTCTGGTGGTCATGGTTTTGCTGTGTGTAGGTCTGCGACAGGGACACTGTCTCCATCTTTTTTATCTTTCCACAGTGTGCAGCCTTGCACAAAGGACCTGTCAGTGAGGCTCAGTTCCTGACTCAAGGATGCCTAGTGGTGGGTGGGAAGGCTGGAGGAAAGTTGAGTCACTGTTTGGGCAGATAATGGGACAGACAGGCTGTGGCTGTTTCTGGTGAAGGGCAGGGCATGAAATGCCTGAAAGAACAGCCTTGATTCTCTTCCTACTTTGCATAAGAATCTTGAACCTGGTATTTCCATTTCAATAGGAGGGGAAAACACACTATTATAAGGGGTAGAGCAATTCTTCCTCTTCAAGTGTCTCAAGAGTTTCTCTTGAAGCCATTCACATAAAGCCAGGACATAAAGCCAGGATAAAGTCACCTGGACACCAATGGGAGCTGTATAAACAAACAGTTGCAAGGTCCATTGGTTGCCAGGTTTCCCAGCTTTGCTGTGTCTTTGTTCACTCAACACTTGTCCAGCATTTCCTCCTCTCTTGCCTTCCCACTAATCCCCAGCTTCTCCACACCAGGGGTGCTAACATGCCCATTTTACAGATGCGAAGCTAAGGTCAAAGGAACTAAGGGGCTTGCCCAAGGAGAAGGAGACATGTGGGGTACACAGCTGCAGAGATGGCTCTGTCCATTGTACCACGTGGCTTCTGGGTCACGTAGAGGCCCCTTGGGAAACCTATGGTTAGGCTGTTCTCTACCTTTCACCAAAAAACTGGAGGACCTTAGGAAGTCTTTGCCACCCCCAGGGCTTGGCTTCCTCTGTAAAATAAGGGTCTCATCAGGTAGGCTCCAAAGTGTCTCCCAGCTCAGTTTCTAGGATTCTCCTGAGTCTGAGGGGGAACAGAGGTCTCTCCTGTGTCTTGTCACCTCTCATGTACTTGAAAGTCTCAGGAAAACAAGCAACATGGAAAGGTGACACAGGAACCCACACTTACAAAGAACTGGCTGTACCAGATGTGCTGGGTGCTTAATCCTACTCCCTGGTTTCCTTAGGACTGACACCAACTTCCTTTGGATTAAGTCCTAGTGTTTACAGTCCTTCCTCATCCTGGGCTTGCTCTTAGTCCATTCCTCCACATCTAGATGCTTTTCTTGTCTCCGGTAGCTCAAGCAAGACCCAGTTGCTCTGTGGCAGCCCACACGAAGTCCTCCCATGTGGGTTTGTTTTAAAGAGATGGAGAGAAGAAGGCTGGGTGGGAAGATGGGCTAAAAAAGAATGACCTTGAGCCAGGTGCATGGCTCTTGCCTGTAATCTCAGCACTTTGGGAGGCAGTGGTGAGAGGATTGCCTGAGTCCACGGGCACTTTGGTGAGACCTTGTCTCTACAATACATAAAAAAATTAGCTGGGCATGTTGGTGCATGCCTGTTGTTCCAGCTACTTAGAAGGCTGAGGTGGAAGGCTCATCTGAGTCCGGTAGACCAAAGCTGCTGTAGCCATGAGCGTGCCACTGCACTCCAGTCTGGGCGACAGAGTGACTCCAATTCAAAAAATATAAAAAATTAAAAAAAAAAAAATGACCTTGGGCTGAGTGGGGTGGCTCACGCTTGTAATCCTAGCATGTTGGGAGGTGAAGGCGAGAGCATTGCCTGAGCCCAGGTGTTCAAGACCAGCCTGGACAACTTGGCAAAACCTAGTCTCTACAATAAACCAAAAAGTTAGTCCAGTGTGGTGATGTGGACCTGTAGTTCCAGCCACATGGAAGTCTGAGGCGGAAGGACTGCCTGAGCCCAGCAGGTGAAGGTTGTGGTGGCTGTGAGCATGCCACTGAACTCCAACTCAAAAAAAAAAGAATGACCTTGGGTGACTTTCTCTCGATTTTTTGACTGTTCACTAATCTGGCTGATACTGGAGATCTCAGGGCTATAAAACTTTGACTCTTTGTGGGGACAGTGGTAAAAGATCTTTTCTGCTTCTTTCTATGACTTTCCAGGAAACTTCCTGATGTGTGGGGGTGTCCCACTCAGCAGTCACTTTTAATGCTAAATTCAAGGTCAGAACTCTGCAGATGACTCATTCTCTGTAGAAGAACGCTAGGTCCAGAAGTGTCTAAGAAGACTTTGCCCCTGGCCTGAAAAATGCTTTAAAGTACAACTGGCAATTCAAAGCCTTGCCCTGTGTGATTTCACTGACTTAAGTCTTGTTAAAGAGTCTTTAGGAATATTTCAAGAACTTGGCTGGGCACAGTGGCTCACACTTATAATCCCAGCACTTTGGGAGGCCGAGGTGAGAGGATTGCCTGAGCCCACAGGTTCAACAACAGCCTGAGCAACTTGGTGAGACCTCATCTCTACAGTAAATCAAAAAGTTAGCTGGGGATGGTGGTGTGTGCCTGAAGTTCCAGCTACTTGGAAGGCTGAGGTGGAAGGATCACCTGAGCCCAGCAGGTTGAGGCTGAGGGGG
>NW_007252890.1:123992-147516 GCF_000164805.1 Carlito syrichta | reverse complement strand
CAAAAAAAAAAAAAAAAAAAGAATATTACAAGAACTTGAAGAGGCCAAACCCACCCACTCTTGGAATCCCCAGGGTGTTGGTGAGGACTCTGGAGACTTCCACACTGTCCACACTATCCTGAAATGGAGGCTGAGGGGCTCTCAGGAGAATCGCACTTTAGCTAGTTCCTGCTGGTCCCAAGGACGTGTTAAACTCTCAGGCCTAAAGTGCTGGGTTAAATTCATATCAGTTCAACAGATCTGTCAAAACCTTGTATTGTGGAAGGGACGGCTAGTTACTATATATATATATTTTTTGAGTCGGAATTTCACCCTCACCCAGGCTGCTGTCCTGTGTTTGAGAAACCCCAGCCTGTGAGGGGCTGAACACAGTGGAGGTTGTTTTCTCCTGTGAAGTCCAGGGGAGACAGGTGAAGCGGGAGGAGTCAGGAATCAGGCCCAGGGAGGTTCTGCCGCCTGGCCCTGCCCTGTGTGTCAGCACCCTGCCGGGGTAAGGAGATGGAGGAGGGGCAAGGGTGCCCTGGGATGGTCATGGCGCCTACTCTCAGAGGTGTACTCTCACTCACGTGACGCCATCTAGTTGCAAGCGGCAGCATATCGGGCAGGCCTCTCCTGCAGCAGCTTTGCATTCTGGAGAAAGAGGCTCTTTTTGGTTACTGGGCCCAGCTGTCTGTGCCACTGAGTGCCTGGCCTGGCTCCAGGAGATGGCCATGCAGGGAGGCGCTCACTTCTGTAGGCGAAATCGCCTGTCCTCCCTTCTCTAACCAACTGGGAGCCTAAAGGATGCCGATTCGGGCTTAGCGCTGTGCTCCCCAAATGCAGTCTCTTTGGTCACTGCCCTCTCGGGGCCTCCCGCCGCGTCACCCTCTGGGGCCTTTTGCCGAGCACCCCGTGGGATGTGGTCCCGACCCCCCGGCCAGGCGCACCTGCCGTGCCCCTGTCCCCCACGGGGCCTCAGTCCTGCCCTCGAGAGGCGTGTGCAGAGCCCTGCCCGCCCCGCGCAGCCTGTCCCGAGGCCGCCCAGCTCTTCCCAGCGTGCCTGGCTGGGCCCCGCCGGGCTCTGCCAGCCGCCCGTTCTTCCCTGCCATCAGACGCCTGTCTCGGAGTCCCCTTAGGGTCATTCGCTTCTTACAGAGCACTGGTGCCACAATGGTGGCGGCTCCGCCCTGCGCCGCACTCGGCCTCGGTCGCCCCAGTGTCCTGGGAACTTCGCTTCCTGAACCTGTCGGTGTCCGCCCTCGTCCCAGAGCCCGGCGCAGGCTCGCGTCGCCACCTGGCCGCCGACCTCGGTACTGCGGGGAGCGAGCCCAGGACGGCCGGGAGCCGGGGGTCAGGGCTGTGGCGGAGCAGGGCTTGGGACTCGGGGAAGCCGGGCTCAGTGCTGCAGGGAAGCCTGGCTCAGGAATAAGGGGGAGCTGGGCTCAGTGCTGCAGGGAAGCCAGACTCAGGAATAAGGGGGAGCTGGGCTCAGTACTGTAGGGAGTCAGGCTCAGTACTGCAGGGGAGCTGGGCTCAGTGCTGCTCAGGAGCCAGGCTTGGGACTGCAGAGGAGCCAGGCTTAGCACTGCGGGGAAACTGGGCTCAGGACTGTGGGAGAGCCTGACTCAGGACCGAGAGATAGCTGGGCTCAGTGCTGCCGGGGGGCCGGGTTCGGGACTGTGGGGAGCCGTGCTTGGCACTGCAGGGCAGCTGGCACCACCAGGACAGTTGAGGCTGTGGGACCTTCCTCCTGGGTCTGTTCTGATGCAGGGTCCCCCTCAGCCCGAGCCTCCTTCACACCTGGCGAGGGTGCAGACTTGCCGGTTTCTTCCCTACCATCACACCCACTTGCGGCCAAAGCCAGGTCAGTGCTCATCCTGGCCGGGATTTCTCTGCCTGTGAGTGTACGTCAGCTCCGTTAACAGTGAACCTGTCACCACGGTCGAACTCCCAGGGTGTGGTGTCTCCGCCCGGGTTAGCAGGGAGGACCTGGGCTGCTGAGAAGCCAGGGATTGGGATGTCAATCTTCAGCCTTCAGACTGCTGTTTTCTGTGGTTGCATTCATATCACTGATTTCTGTGAAAATCACTGATGTTTCAATGCTGGAACCTTTGCAAATGGGGGCGAAGGGACTGAAGAAGAAAGAATCTTTCTAGAGAAGCAGGTTTAAATTCCAAATCTGTAACTGACTTCCTTGAAGCCACCAACCTTCTGGAGTGTCCTCTCCCGTCCCCACCCCACTGTGCAGGTCAAGTCACACATGCAGAGGAGCAGTAGGAGAACAGATTTCTCCTTTGGAGTCACAGCTCTTGATATCTCCAGCCAAAAGATGTTTTTTGAACTCCACTTGCGTGCCACGCACTTGACCCAAGCTTCTTCCAGGCAGTATGCTCTCGTGTGGTCAGCTCTAATCCTGAGGAAACCTGGCAGTCTGACTCCCATGGCCTTGCCTGGGCTGAGGGAGTGAGTGCGTCCAGGAGGGTGGCAGCAGCAGGACAGGCCCCCAGACCCTGGCATCCCGGCAGCCTCACTGCTCTCTCCGATGTTGCAGTGGACACCTAGAAGGCCCCTGGTCTTGTCTCCCTCTGACTCCTGAGAGGGCCCACAGCACAGAGATGACCAATATTTACATAGCGCTTCTCAAACACAGCTATGCAGTCAGTCGCTGCAATAACCTGGAGAGGTGAAGGTGTTTGCATGTGAAGGGTTGGAAGTTCAGGTGTGAAACAACTTAACGAAGGTCTCATTCTAGGAAGTAGCTCATTCTCAACTTTGGCTGCAGGTCCCAACCTTCTCACTATGCCAACATGCACCCCACTAGCCCCTCGCACTGAGGGGGCTGCCTGCCTCTGGAGGTACAGAGAAGCCTGCCTCCTCCCTTTGTAAGAGCTCCCTCTCTTTTAATGCACCTACCAAGTTTGTTAAAGGATGAGATTACAACAAATGTAAAGATCTTAGTTGGCTTTTATTTGTGAATCTAGAATGGTGCAAATTTCATTCCATAAAACAGAATGAGTTTTGCCATAAGCCCAGCATCTGGCTTTATAGACAGAAATGGGCAGAGGAAAACAAAGAGAAAGCAAAAGATGGAGTAGTCATTTGAAAGCTGCTTTTCTTTTCTTTTCTTTTTTGAGTTGGAGTCTCCCTCTGTCGCCCAGACTGGAGTGCAGTGGCACGCTCCTGGCCAGCCACCGCAGCTTCGACCTGCTGGGCTCTGGTGATCCTTCCGCCTCAGCCTTCCAAGTAGCTGGAACTACAGGCGCGCGCTACCACGCCCAGCTGATTTTTGATTTATTGTAGCGATGAGGTCTCGCCAAGTTGTCCGGTGTGAGTCTCGAACCCGCGGGTTCAGGCGATCCACTCACCTCGGCCTCCCAAAGCGCGGGATTACAGGCTGAGCTACCGAGCCCGGCCGAAAGTTACTTTTCTTATAGAGGTTAAAGCAGAGAGAACTTCCTCATACTGGTTAAAAAGTAGCCTATCTGGGTCAGGTGAGGTGGCTCAGCACTTTGGGAAGCTGAGGTGAGAGGATTGCCTGAGCCCACAGGTTCAGGATCAGCCTGGGCAACATAGTGAGACCTTGTCTCTATAATAAATCAAAAAATTAACAAGGCATGGTAGCTCGCACCTGTAGTTTCGGCTACTTGGAAGGCTGAGGTGGAAGGATCGCCTGAGCCCAGCAGGTCGAGGCTGCAGTGACTGGGAGCATGCCACTCCACTCCAGCCTAGGCAACAGAGTGAGACTCCAACTCAAAAAAAAAGTGGCCTATCTGGGGATCTTGCTCTTCCCTGACTTCTCAGAAGGTCAGTTAAACAGTTTAGTTTTGGTTTCGTAGTGGAACTGTAGCATGAGTGACTCCATTTTGGTTGGTCTACTGGGCCAAGTGTAGGAGTTCAATCCAAACTAATGACCTCCTATATGTTTTGTTTAGCAAATTCCAGTACCCTGGGTGCTGGGGATGTAGCTGTGAACAAAGCAGACACAGGTCATGGGACTCATTTTCCAGTGAGAGGAGCTAGAGAATAAATTAAAGAGCACAGCTGGCCATTGCCTTACTAGACTCTGGTGTAGCCAGGTATTCTTTGAGCTATGGCTATTGCCATGTTTTCTGGGTTTGGTCTCCTTCCCTACCTTGGGGAGGTGAATCTCCTTTCTCTCTCTTTCTAATTTACTTTTAAAACATGTTATATTTTCTAATCTAAAAAAACACAGCTGGTTCGTTTAAGAAGGAAAGAACACAGACACTAAAAGACAGTACAATGTTTATTCCTATGAAGCCAGAGTGATCTTTTTTTTCTTTTTCCTTTTTGAGTTGGCATCTCACTCTATCGCCCAGGCTGGAGTGCAGTGGCATGTTCATGGCCATCACAGCCTTGACCTGCTGGGCTCAGGTGATCCTTCCTCTTCAGCCTTCCAAGTAGCTGGGACTGCAGGCTTGCACCACCATGCCTGGCTAATTTTTTGATTTATTGTAG
Organism: Carlito syrichta; assembly: GCF_000164805.1. Taxonomy (NCBI): domain Eukaryota; kingdom Metazoa; phylum Chordata; class Mammalia; order Primates; family Tarsiidae; genus Carlito; species Carlito syrichta. Next base: position 143,061 of record NW_007252890.1, on the reverse strand, counting down.
AAAGAAGGTCTTGCCAAGTTGCCCAGGCTGGTCTCGAACCTATGGGCTCAGGGAATCCTCTCACCTTGGCCTCCCAAAATACTGGGATTATAGGTGTGAGCTGCTGCACCTGGCCCAGAGTGAGTTTTTCAAAAGTGCAGATCTGAGCATGCCTGTTTCCCTCTCCACCAAATACGAGTCCTTTCCCAACTCTGGAGATCCCCTGAGCCCATCCTGGATTGGGAAGCCTGCAGACCTCCCCTAATTCCAGCCCTTTCCCTCGGGTCCTGTGACACACCTGCCTCTAGGACTGGGAACATGCTCTCTCCCCAGGATTTGACCCAGCACTCCCAGGCCAGGCCAGTGCTCTGCTCCCACCCACGGGTCCCCTCCACCCCTTTCAGCTGCCAGAGCTCAGTTCAAGAACCTTTTCTGAGGTCAGCAGCCCAGCCTCCCTATTCTCCCTGCCCCTGGGATATCAGGCCCCCATCACTCTTTCTTTCACAGCCCTTTCCACAGCTTTACCCTCACTGGTGTGGTGGTTTGATCAATGATTGTCTCTCCCTCCTGAGGATGGTTCCTAGGACAGGGACCTCATGGATCTATTGTCCAATCCCAGTCAAGGTCCTGAGTGGGTGGAGCCGTGTGACTGGACTGAGCGGTGGGAGGCAAGTTAGCCTCGGGTGGGAGTATGTGGTGGTCCAGCTCTCTTCGAGAACTTTCTTTTTTCTTGGAACTGAAAGCTTGAAATGGGAATATCCAATCAAGTTCTGGGTCTTATGACCTTTAAATGTAGAGACCTGCGTGCTCTTGGCAGTCATTCTTGCCAGAGAAGCAGAGACAGACAGAAGAGAGGGAGGGAGAGGGAGAGACAATGGGAGAGGGAAGGAGAGCCCATTGCTCCGAGAGGGGCTGAGTAGGAGCCATGATGCCTTTGTGTCCCCGAAGTCATCGTACCCTTTTCTGGCCTGGCCCCCTCAGTCTTAGAACAACCCTTGAAACTCATGTTACTAAGTAGATGGGCAATCCAGCCAGGCCCCTGACTTTCCTCCAAGCCTCTTATACCTTCTCTAGTCATCCCTTTATGCTTCTTCCTTCCTGGAGATTCCTTTTCCTAAGTCATGTCTGTTTGTCTGGGATCTTGATCCCATTCCTTCTTCTCTCCTAGGATGTCTTATGCCACTGATGAATCCTCCCTCACACTTTCACTCTTGGGTCTTTGTTCAGCATATAAACATGTTCAAATATCTTTCATCTTCACTGACAAGCCAGATGGTTCTCTGTGTGTGTAACCACCACTTGCCCATCCTGGTCCATCACCCTGGCCCCGCCCTCCTGGACTTGAACATTCCTTACTAAAGCTCATGGGATCTGGGCTTTTTCATTCACCCACAACCTTGAGGCAATGTCTAGACCCGTACTGGCCTCCCACCTCAGCCAAGGTCCCATGACAAGCTTTCATGCCGGGGCATCCCCATTCGGGTTGCCCTGTGTTGTTAACCTGACTGTCCTCTTAGTGCCGTCTGGTGGTTGCGGTGTCATGTCTTGCCAGCGGTCCAGGGTCAACTGCAGATGCATCTTTGCTTCCCCTTCATCACTGCTCATGCCCAGCCCATCTTCAGGTGCTATGGATGCTGGCTTTACAACGCGTCCCAAGTCTACCCCTTTGCACGGCTTCTTCTCTCTTGTGCTTATGGAGTCTGGTTCTGCAGCTCTTGCTCTGCCCTTCTGAGGACTTCCCTTCTGTCTCTTGGGACATGGTGCCTGTGTGTTCCCGGCACAGCCACATGTGGGCCTCAGCTCCGTGTTCCCGCTGTCCTTCCCTCCCTCCACATGCACATACCCTCTGGGGTCCGGTCACACCAAACCGGAATTCACAGAACATGCTCCACATTCCTGGCCTCCAGCCCCGGCTCCTGCCACTCCTGCCAGATAACCTGTCTCCTGCCACCAGCTCCGGCTGCGAAATCCCGAATCCAAGACCCAACTGGAAGGTCAGCATGTCCACAAGAGTTTCCCAAATCTTTCCTGCACTTTGCCTTCCTGTGTTTCTACCGCCTTCTCCTGTACTTAAAAAAAAACGGCATTTGCCACAATCTGCTGAAAGTTAACTGCTATGTTTGTGTTGCTCTCGCCATCTAAAGAGGCCCAGTGCTAGAAGAATGCCTTGTGTACAGTACAGTAGATGTTCAGTACCAATGCTTATCTATTGAATTATGGACCAAATAAAAGAGTAACAGTCCACATTTACTGGCAGGATCTATGAGCCAAGTTCTGTTCTAAAAGCATCACACACTTCCCAGAACCTTCCCCACAAGCCTGTGAGGTGGACCCTCCCTTTCTTCCTTCGAGGGGAGAAAGGGCCACTGGCATAAGCCCTGGAGTCCAAAGGCTGAACTAAGTAAATGTCCAGTGCCATACAGCCAGTATGGGTCAGAGACGGATTTGAACTGCTGTCCTTGTTGCTGTAATGCAGGGACAAGTGCTTGTACCCTAATAACTAAATGCTCTAGCACCTTCCACAAGAAAAAAGTCTTGGCCCCACGGCAGTGTTAAGCTGGGGCCAAGCTGGCCTAACCTCTACGGGAGACTCGTGTGCACCTGGTTGTCAGCCCAGAGCCTGGTGTGGACGTGGAGCCCTTAGGCTCTCTCGCACTGTCAGTCGAAGGTAGGGAAGGGGGAGCAGGTCACCTGGGTTAGTTCCTCTTCATTCTGTTGTTGCTGCATCAGCATAGCCTCCTGCCATCAACGGTGCCTGTCCCGTCTTGCCACTTGGTGTTGGACATGCTCAGGGGCACACTTCCCTGCCTTTCTTTCTTTCTTTCTTTCTTTCTTTCTTTCTTTCTTTCTTTCTTTCTTTCTTTCTTTCTTTCTTTCCTATGCTGGAGTGCAGGGGCACACTTCCCTGCCTTTCTCTCTCTTTCTTTCTTTCTTTCTTTCTTTCTTTCTTTCTTTCTTTCTTTCTTTCTTTCTTTCTTTCTTTCTTTCTTTCTTTCTTTCCTATGCTGGAGTGCAGTGGCATACTTCTTGCAGCCACTGCAGCCTCGATCTGTTGGGTGCTGGTGATCCTTCCACCTCAGCCTTCCAAGTAGCTGGGACTACAGGCATGAACCACCATGTCTAGCTAATTTTTAAATTTATTGTAGAGACAGGGTCTTGCCATGTTGCCCGCGCTAGTCTCAAATCAGTGGGCTCAGGCAATACTCTTGCCTCTGCCTCCTAAAGTGCAGGGATTACAGGTGTGAGCCACCACATCCAGTTGCCTTCACCTTTCAGAGGACTGGAGTAGAGGAGGCTCATGACCAGGGGAGCATCCTCCAGTCTGGGAGCAAGCTGCATATTTAGGCAGCACTGCCGTGGGTAATAATCCCAAAGACACACTCCTGAGTGTCATAATCCTGAATATTGAAATCCCAAAATAAAAAACCCTCAAGTCTAAGAAATCCTGAAAATCACAATTCCAAAAGATCCAGATCCCCAAAATAGAATTCTGGAAAAAAATAGTAAAATTAAAAAATGTTTATTTACATTTTTAATTATTTTACTTTATTTATTTTTTTAAAGGTGGATCCTCACTCTGGTACCCAAACTGGCACTGATCTCTTGGGCTCAAGCTATCCTCCCACCTTGACCTTCCTAGAAGATGGATCTATAGACATGAACCACCAAACCAGGCTTATTTACATTTCCAAACAGAATTTATTTGAGAAACATATAAAAGCATGACAGAAGATGTCATAGACCATTTTACACAGTAAAATAGGTACTAATAACATGCATTTTTAAAAAGCATAAACACTCAGGTATGCTAACAACAGTCACACAGGTAAAACAGTTGTGAGCAGATAAACTGTATTCATAAAGAAGCAGGTCAAAGGGGAAATGTATAAATGCATGTCACTATGGTTGGTAACTATGTGCACCAGTTTTACAACTGCAGTCATCTGAAACACTGCGATGGACAGCCTGAGTCTTTTGATGAGACTCAGTGGGTCCCCCAAAGATCTGAGAGCTTGAGAAATTTTATCTTTCCCAAATGCAAATGCACAAAAAGGACATCTCTTTATTTACTGGGGAAGTTTCAAAGTTTTTGTGTACATGCTCATTGCTCACACACAGTCACCTGGAATGGGGCTCACCTGACTCAAGCCGAAAACTTCAGGCCCCAGGGGCTGCTGGTATAAGCCCTGGAATCCAAGGCTTGTGAGCCTGGAGTTCCGATGTCCAAGACAGCAGATGACAAGTTTGACCCTGCTCTCAGGGAGACCAATTTGCCTTCTATATCTGGTCTCTCTGTCCTCAACCCTTGACTGGATGGTCCCCACCACACTTGAGGGTGGATCGGCCCTACCTAATTCACTCAGGCTCATCAGAAACACCTTACCAAGTACACCTAAAACAATGCTTTATCAGGTTTCTAGGAGTTCCTTAATTCAGTCAAGCTGATTGATGCCTAAAATTAAGCACCCAAATCTACTTCTGTCACCTTAGCACCCACTTGCTTCTCCTACACAACCTTCTGCACAAAGTATCATGTGCAATGATCCTGTGACTGTGGTTTTGGGGATTTTAGATGGCAGGGATTTTAGACTTTAGGAGTTTTTATCGCTATCTTTAGAAATTTTGAACTTCCAGGATTTCAAAATTCTGGATTACAGCACTCAGGATTCTGTGTTTTGGATTATGATCCATATTCTTAGATGGATTATTTAACCCCTTTAATCAATAGCCTCCTTAGGCGCTTCCTGGAATGATAAAAATTATCTTCCTGACACACTTGCACACCCATGTTCATTGCAGAACTATTCACAAAGGCAAGATATGAAATCAACTTATGTGTCCAACAATGGATGATTGGATAAAGAAAATGTGGTACATGTACACAATGGAATATTATTATGCCTTACAAAAGAATGAAATCCTGTCATTTGCAGCAATGTGAATGGAACTGGAGGCCTTTATGTTAAGTGAAAGTCAGGCACAGAAAGACAAATATTGCATGTTCTCACTCACATGTGGGAGCCAGAAAAAAGGCCATTTCATGGAGGTCAAGAGTCGATTGGTGGTCCTCAGAGGCTGGGAAGGATAGGCGGGTGGAGGGACGAATAGATTCATTAGTGGGTATAAAAATACAGATAAATACAAGGAGTAAGTTCTAGTGTTTGACAGCACAGTAGGGTAACTATGGTTGATAATTTATTGTATACTTCAGAAAAGTAGAAGAGCATTGGAGCGTTTCCAACACAAAAAAATGATAAAAGTTTGAGGTGATGGACTTTCCAGTTACCCTGATTTAATCATTGCACACTTTATGTACAATGTACCTAAGTATCACATGCATCCCATAGATATGAACAAATATTATGTATCAATAAATAATTCTCTTCTTGGTGTGCACATTCCATGAAATGAAGAGGAAGACTCTTCTTTAACACCAGTGCTTTGTAGCTTGTGATGGGGCTGCCTCTCTTCCGAGACTGCAGGCCCTGCTTTCTGAGCTGCTCAGGGGACAGAATCACGTCTCCCTTTGCCCATAGTCAAGAAGTTCAGGACACCCAGAAGTTCTTTCCTCTCTCCTTGGCAGCACCCATGTGCTCCCTGCTTTAAAATAAAGAGTTTGGATGCTAAAATAAAAAATCAGCAGGGCACGGTGGCTCATGCCTCCAATCCCAGCATTTGGGAGGCTGAGGTAGAAGGATTGCTTGAGCCCAGGAGTTTGAAACCAGCCTGGGCAACATAGCGAGACCTCATCTTTAGAAAAAATTAAAAAATTAGCTGGGTGTGGTGACACCTGTAGTCCCAACTTCTTGGGAGGCTGAGATAGAAGGATCGTCTGAGCCCTGGAAGTTGAGGCTGTGGTGAGCCTTAAGTGTTTCACCACACTCCAGCTTGGGCAACAGAGTGAGACATCAACTCAAAAAAAAAAAAAAAAAAATTGAGTGGGAATTTTAGGTTCCCATTATCTGAGATGTGTTTTCAGAAGCAAACTACCTCTGTTTGCAAATTCTTATCCCCTGAAAGTCCCCCAAACCACTTACTTTTTCTTTCCTTTCTTTCTTCTTTTTTTGAGTCAGAATCTCACTCTGTCACCCAGGCTGAAGTGCAGTGGCACACTCAAGGCCACTGCAGCCTCAACCTGCTGGGATCAGGCGATCCTTCCACCTCAACCTTCCAAGTAGCTGGAACTACAGGCATGCACCACTAAGCTTGGCTCATTTTTCTTGATTTATTGTAGAAATGAGGTGTCACCAATTTGCCCAGGCTGGTCTCGAACCCAGGGGCTCGGGCAATCCTCTCACCTCGACTGGGATTATGTGTGTGAGCCACTGCACTCGGCCTGCTTTTTCTACAACTTATTCCTCATTTCTCCCACAGAGTCTCTGTAAGTGCTGAGTTTGTCAGAACAACTGGAATCCGGTACATTTGATCAAGGGGTGAGGCCTCAGCAGCTGACTTTCCTTGAAATAAGTTGTTTGAAAATCACAAGCTGGCGAGGCTTGGTGGCTCAGCCTGTAATCCCGCTCTTTGGGAGGCCGAGGTGAGTGAATTGCCTGAGCCCGCGGGTTCGAGACCTGCCTGGGCAACTTGGCGAGACTTTTTCTCAAAATCAAAAAAATTAGCCGGGTGTGGTAGCGCACGCCTATAGTTCCAGCTACTTGGAAGGCTGAGGGGGAAGGATCGCCGGAGCCCAGCAGGTCGAGGCTGCGGTGGCCAGGAGCAGCCACTGCACTCCAGTCGGGGTGACAGAGTGAGACTCCAACTCAAAAAAAAAAAGAAAATCACAAACTTACGTTTTGTTAATGGCCTTTATGTTTTAAACTGTCATTGAAACTCCAGTCCTAATACTTGTTCACATGGACGTAAAAGAGACAAGTCTTTCACAGGACCCTGCCCATGATGCTTTCAGTGGGTTTGGAAAAATAAAAATAAAGAAATGTTTCAGAAGTTCATGAGACATCTTGGCAAATCCCTACCTTTAGAGAGGTTGCAAAGGGCTGCTCAGAACAGCCCCTCTTTTGTACCTTTTCTCCCGTTATCATAGCCCCAGTGATCAGACAAACATTAAGGAAAAAGATGAGGGCCTTAGCAAGAAATGCAGTCATCAGCACATCCCGATTTGGAAGCACAGTCCCCTCACCCCATGGGCACAGATACCCCACCACTTCCAGCACTGTTTCCCTTCACCGCCCTCTGCACCAGCCTTAGCACCAACCTCTGGTGGGTGACAGGGTGCTGGAATGTTCTGACAGGCCTGGTGTGCAGGTTTCTGCCCAGCCCTTTGTTGCCTCTGCATCCTTGGCAGGTTACTTCAACATCTCCATGAGCCTTAGGTTTCCATCCTTAGAAATGGGGACAAGAGTGAAGACCTTGTACAGATTGCGAGTCTGAAACTCTGCCTTGCATATTACAGACACTTAGTGATTTCATCAAAAAGTAAAGTTGAGAAGATGCACGCAGAAAAACAGGATGAACGGGGCGCATGTCATAAACACTCAGGGCAGAGGGGTCTGCAGGTGTGAGAGGGTGCACAGGCTGGGGCTGTCGGCTCACTGAGGCCTACTCCAAGCATCCTCTTAGCCATGGTTGTCCTCTCAAATTCTTTAACATAATAATGCTACCTAAAAGATTACAATGAAGTAATTGAAAAACCATCTAATCTCTGCAAAGTTATTAATCATAGCTCTATTCACAAATGTAAAACACTAGAAAAATCAAACAGAAAAGGATAAGAGAATGTCTAAACCAATTACAGCCTATCACTACAATCCAATACTATATAGTTAAAAAACCATAGTGAAAACGAACACTCTCCTATTTAGATATGGAGGAAGAAAGTTATTCCAGAGAAAACAAGAATAAGAAAAACAGAGCACAAGATATGCGCATGCTGGTCACGATACATAGTATCTATGCTTGACTACTGGGAAGAAACAAAACAACATATGAAGATAGGAATGGTTAGCCATGGTTGTCCTCTCAAATTCTTTAACATAATAATGCTACCTAAAAGATTACAATGAAGTAATTGAAAAACCATCTAATCTCTGCAAAGTTATTAATCATAGCTCTATTTTGAAATCATGAAATTTTAATTCTGTTGTAAAGAAGTATAGGTAGAGAATAATATGATGCAATCAAGTTTGAATACAATTTCAAAATTAAAAACATATGCTAATCCATAAAGTAGGCAATCCACATGTGGATTGTGAAGGATTGGTCACTTTCAGGTGTGTTTTCAGCTGAGTCATGTTTGCATGTGTTATTTATTCTAAATTGTGAAAATATGTTGCTATCACCTAATCCAATGCTTCTGTTCAGGACATCCTGTCATTTTTCAGTCCCCAGGAGAAAGGAGTTGGCCTCATTCCAGCCCTTTCCCTCTCTGGTGGGATGGTGCACATATGTGGAGTGGGAGTTGGGGACAGGCCTGCATCTGGCTGAGATGTCCCTGGGTCCCAGACATGCAACATAAAGGGTGGACACCGACAGGCCTCTGCACAAACCTGGGGAGGAAGGGTAGCCCCAAAGGGGACTCAGGCGTCATTGTCATCCTACAGTTGTTCCTGTCTCTCTCCCTGGCTGAATTGTGCCCATTTTCATGTGAAGGTGGGATCCCTCACCACTTACAATCTCAGAACTGCCTCAACATGAAAATGGCCAACTAACAAGCCGCCTATCATTTGTGGAATGCCAGCCACACACAACTTCTCGTGAAGGGTTTCCAGTTCTAGCCACGACCTGCTTAGTGATTGTCACAAGTCACCCTTGCTGTGCTCACAGGGAGACTGGGGTGTAGAGATGCTGAAGACTCGCTCAGAGCCCCTTGGCCAGCACATGACAGAGCCAGCCCTAAGCCATGAGCCTTTCCCAGGCAATGGCTCCTCCCTCTGGAAGAGGCACCCCAGATGCTGCCAAACACTAGTCCCGGGGCAAGGAGTTTTCATCTGGTCCTGTCCTCATCTGCTTGTATCATGGAAATGTCTCCTGTGTTTGGCCACTGCTTGAGTTGGAGTATTTGTGTCCTTTGCAGAGCAGACCTGAGATGCCTCTGTCTGCAGCAGGAGGAGCTCCCTGCAAGTGTGACCCCATTTCCCAAGGTAAGCCGCTCAGGAATAGTAAACACAATGGTGCATGAGTAAACATGCTTGGGATGTGTAGGGATTGCCCAGAGGTGTTGGTGTGTGATGGTGGACATTGCCTGGGGAGACTGGGCCGTCCTTGGTGGTTGGTGTGAGGGGGAATGTCACCTGGAGAGGTTGTGTTGTCCTTGGTGAGTCAGTATACTGACACGGTGGACTGTCACCTAACTATAAAGTACTTCTGTGTCAACAAACTGGAAGGAAGGAATGTGGGCAGGGCCATGAGTTCCTCCTGAGTTCTGCTCTGTGTCTTCTCCTGTGCTGGGGACAGGGTAGACCAAGGTGAAGGACCTCCAAGCAGGAAATTCTGAGGTGTTTTCCCCAGAGCTGCTGTCCACACAAGCTGGATGCTGGCCCTCGTTACAAATTGGTGGAGGCCGGGTTTCTGCAAGAATAGGCAGCACCCACACTCACTGAGCTGCCTTACCGCCTACGGGCGCCTGGGGGCTCACTTGTCAGTAGAGATTCTTACTACCAGCAAAATCCTATGAGGAGGGGTACACAAAACAGGAAAAACCCACCTTTTAACAGTGCACACTACTTCGCAGGATCAGGTTCATTCAGTTGACTTATTATAGTCAATGGGAACGGGAGACTCCTCTTTTAGTTGAGAAAACTCCTGATTCATATAGATTAACTGTTATAAATGCCAAAAGTTAAAAAAGTTTCACTTTGCAACTTCAGGATATTTAAAAATTAAACAGGGCAAGGGATTTACTGTGGAATCTGCATAAAAATACATTAACTTGGCAATTGAAGCAAAATCTTTGGTGGTCTCCCATGTATTTTTATATTGTCTGCCATTATATATATAAATTTATAAATAGATCCATTTTTAGTTTTAGAAATAGGTAAGAAATTATACTTGGGAAGTGAAAGTGAACTCATATCCTCCTTGAAGACTTGGACAGGGCCACAGGGAGAGCCTTGGGTTTCTGAGGAGCCTGGACTGGAAATCACTGGCACAGCCAAGTCAGAGATGCCATCAACACCCTAATCTCCTCTTTATTTGGGACTCTACAGGTGGGAGCTGAGCTGTCACTACTAACCATTTATGATATCAGGACATTCAGGGGTGACTACATTGTTAAGTGTTGCTCCCATATGGTGCTATGAATGTCGGTTTTATTGTCAATAAAATATGAGCCTGCCACATAGTAGTGACAATCTGTTACTGTTTTCTTTCTTTCTTTCCTTCTTTCCTTCTTTCCTTCTTTCTTTCTTTCTTTCCTTCTTTCCTTCTTTCCTTCTTTCCTTCTTTCTTTCTTTCTTTCTTTCTTTCTTTCTTTCTTTCTTTCTTTCTTTCTTTCTTTCTTTCTTTCTTTCTTTCTTTCTTTCTTTCTTTTTTGTAGGAGTCTTACTCTGTCACCCAGACTGGAATGCAGGGGCACATTCACGGCCACCACAGCCTTGACCTGCTGGGCTCAGGTGATCCTTCTGCCTCAGCCTTCCAAGTAGCTGGAACTACAAGCATGCACCACCATACCTGGCTAATTTTCTTGATTTACTGTAGAGATGATGTTTCACCAAGTTACCTAGGTTGGTCTCAAACCCCTAGGCTCAGGCAATCCTCTTGTCTTGGTCTCCCAAAGTGTTGGGAGTCACTGCACCCAGCCTAATTTTTTGACTTATTGTAGAGACAAGGTCTCATCAAATTGCCCAGGTTGGTCTCGAACTCCTGGACTTGGGCAATTATCTCACCTCTGCCTCCTAAAGTGCTGGGATTACAGGCATGAGCCACACTGTATCCAACGGTCACTGTTTCTCCACCCTCAGTTTCCTCATCTGCAGAGCATTAAATGGTGCCACCTGACTAACAGGATTCATGAGAAGATTCAGTAAGATCATGTATCTAAAGTTCTCAGCCCAGGCTTGGCATTAAGAAAGTACAGATGCTCCTTGACTTTCAATGGGGCTATGTCCTGATGAACCCATCAAAAGCTGAATATACTGTAAACTGAAGATGCGTTTAATACTTCCAATAAACCCATTGTAATGTCAAAGCATCGTTTATTGAGCCATCGCAAGTCCTGGACCGTACTGACAGGAAGTGGGAGCTGCAGAGCTGTGTGGGCTGGGACTGTGCACATAGCTGGCCTAGGCGATTCAGAGACAACAGCTTGCTGAGGTTCTCCTGTCCAACTCAGTGTTGTCTTGAGCTCTGGGTTTGTAGAAACAGCTGCTCACCTTGCCCTGGATGTGTGTCTAGAGGGCAGCTCAAACTCAGGTCCAAACAGAAAATGTAACCCACACCCAGCTCTCCCATACCTGTGTACCCCAGAACAAGTTATCCTTCTGGTTAAACTCTCCAGTAGCCATTCATTGACCTGAAAATAAAATCCACTTTCCTTGTCCGGGCCTATGACCTGGGTCTCAAAGCGTGGTCTGTAGTCCAGGCTGGGTACTTTCTGGGCTTGTTAGAAATGCAGACACTTGAACCTGGGATCAGAGGCTATGTTTGAACAAGATCCTGATGGAGTTTAAAACTTAAATGACTAGCCCTCTTCCTACTCTGGTCTTCTCAGGACCACTCTTTTCCTGCTGCAGGGCCTCAGTCCTGGAGTCCCTGAGCTTTCCCCAGGGCCTTTGCATCTGAGTCCCTTGCTGTTATGTCACTGGCTCGTGAGCCAGGGGACCTGGGATTCAGTGGAGTTCAGCAGTGAGTGGTTATGGAAGCCTGGAAAAACTGCTTCCAGTGCTTGGTTCCCTTCTGTGAAATGCAGGGTGGTCTCCAGGTTTGCTGTATCTGACTCAGCTGATGGTGGGTTTGGGACAGATGAGAGATGGTACTAGGCTTATGTTTGGTGGGCATTCCATCCCATGACTCCAGTAAGCGAGCCCCCATGTTGGCTCTTTCCAGGATGACCCTAAAGACCCACAGGCTCGCCTCTCCATTGAGGAGTGATTGCTGGGGGCCACCAGCATCTCACTCACAGCTTCACACAGAAAACTGATCCCAAGGACCGTGGCCCCCTCGCCTCACAGTTCACTTCTGGGCCTTGGCCTACCCTGAACTTTGTGTCTCTCAGTGAGTGAGGATGGATGGACACATATTTGGGCTGTGTTTTCATGTCCATTGGTAAATATGGGATTTTTAGGACACTCAGGGTCGGTAAGATCAGCCCCAGAGCTGCTAGGCAGCATTCTTGGGCTCTTTTTCTTTTTTAACCTGGAGTGGGGGCTGACCTTCCTTCTGTCCTGACCCAGGGACTTGCTGCTGCTGAAAGAGACTGGGGTCACTCACCTCCCTCTAGTGCTGAACGTTTCTGAGAAGACTGTATTATCCAGAAAAGCAGAAGCCAGCTATTTAATAGTAGCAATTAAATAGTAACTCTTGCAGACGCTATTTGGTAGCATCTACTAAGTGCTATGCCCTGTTTTAGGTGCTGGGACAGAACAAAGACATCCTTGTCCTTGTAGAGTTTAAATTCAAAAGTGGGAATTGGACACTGACATGGTATGCAAGAAAATAACAGAGTATGTTAAAAAAGTAATGAAAGTATTATGCGGAAGGAAGCAGGGCAGGGTAAAGGGGATTTGGGGTTTGGCAGTGGGCTACTGTCTTAAGTGGAGTGTTCAGGCTGTGATTGAGAAGGTGACATTCGAGGGAAAGTTTGGAGAAGAGGGAATAAACCTGACATTTATCAGAGGAAAGGGCATTTCAGCCTGAAGAAACAGATTGCCCAAAGGCCCTGAAGTATTCGTGCATCTTTGTAGAGTAATAAGAGATCACTTTGGGGCCAGGCACAGTGGCTCATGCCTATAATATCAGCACTTTGGGTGGCTGAAGTGAGAGGAATGCCTGAGCTCATGGGTTCGAGACCAGCCAATGGAGAGAGTAGAAATAGATGAGATCAGGGAGTTATAGAGGACCAAAGGGCATATGCCATTAAAGAGACTTTGACTTTTACTCTAAGAAAGTAGGAGTCATTGAGGCTGGGCGCCCCAAGCCACAGACCTGCTGGAAAAGTCAGTGAGGCTGCTCGTGAGCAGTGGTCATTTCTTTTCTTTCTTACTCAATTTTATAAAGCAACTATTTAAATATGTATACAGGCTGGGCTCAGTGGTTCAGCCTGTAATCCTAGCACTTTGGGAGGCCGAGGCAAGTGGATTGCCTGTGCTTGAGGCAACTTGGCAAGACCTCATTTCTACAATATAATAAAAAATAGCCAGGCATGGTAGTGCACATCTGTGGTTCTGGCTACTCAGAAGGCTGAGGCGGAAAGATCTCCGGACCCCAGCAGGTTGACACTAGGGTGGCTGGGAGCATGCATGCCGCTGCACTCCAGCCTGGGCAAAGGAGTGAGACTCCAACTCAAAAAAAATGTATATATATGTATACAATAGAAGTCAGGCATTTTGTTCACACCTGCAATCCTAGCACTTAGGGAGGCTGGGGCAGAAGGATCCCCTGAGTCCAAGAGTTTGAGACTAACCTGGACAACAGAGTAAGACCTGATCTCTACAAAAACTCAAAATATTAGCCAGGTGTAGTGGTGTGCACCTGTAATCCCTGTTACTACGAAGGCTGAGGTGCAAGGATCACTTGAGCCCAGGAGTTTGAGGCTGTGGTGAGCCGTGACTATGCCAGTGCACTTCAGTCTGGGTGAGACCCCTACTCAAAAAATAAATAAATAAAATAAGGTACACATAAAATAGAATTATTGGGTCTAAAAACCCAGAAATATAATACATTTTGCAATAACTACACAAGAGGGTTGGGGATCAATGCTGTATTGGACTCGGGAGATGGCTCCAGGTAATAACTTGAATCCACAGGAATAAATGAAGGGAAAAAATAAATGGGAGCTAAGAAGGTTAATGCTGCAAAACCATCAGTAAACTGTTGGCCTACTTCTCTCAGTGTCTTTAAAATAAATAAAATTATAAAAAGTGATAACTTGAAGAGTGCACTTTTGAGTCTATAACACATATAAATAGAATAACTATAACCTAAATGTCAAAAAGTGGGGGAAGAAATTGAGCCATATAGAATAGCATTTTTATAATTCATTGGAATTATATTAATATAAATCTGAAGCAGATTCTGATGAGTGAAATGTAAACAAGAAACACTAGAGAAAGTAAAGAAATAACTCAAAAATACAGGGAAAAATAGTTAAATAAATTAAAATGTTACATGGAAAAAATTAACTTAATGCAAAAAGAAAGTAGTAAAAAAGAATAAAGTAACCAAAAAGAAATGACAGTTATAGAAAACAAAAAGTAAACTGACACATCCAAGTCCAACTATATCAATAATAACATTAAGTATGATAAATAATGAACTGTTTCATTACTCTGAGGAAGAGGGTTCTTTAGAAAAGTGGAATTGAGAACACAAAGGTAGCTCCCATGCCAACTAATGCTTTAATTTGTGATCCTTATATATTCCAAGGGGCTTAAGCCACTGAAGGTTCTCCCCTAGGGTTAGGGTTTTCCCCAAAGGGGGCTGTCAAACTTCTGTGACTGGTAGAGAGAGTAAAGGAAGATCTGGACATAGCAGTTCTGAAAGCAAAGGATAAGAGGATTCTGGAGGAGCAGTAAGTGAAGGCTGTGAAACAGTGAAAGCTTCAGATAGTTTTTTCAGTTAAGAAACAGTTTCCAAAATCTTGCGGTTCAACTTCTGTATGGAAGCAATTTTATCATTTTCTTTTTAGGAAGGCACTACATACCATATGAAGTAACTATCCCACTCTTTCTGTTTAATTTTTGAGGTGGCTCCTTCTCATTGTGCACGTAAATAAACCAATTTTAGGAGCTCAAATGAGCCCCATTTCAGCCAAGTTATGTTAACTTCAATTTTTAGTGAAGTTGGCCCAATGAGTCAAAAATCTACAAGATGAGATGCTACAATTTTTAGCCATAAATCCAGCTGGTGTCTCTGCATGTGGTGACCCTTCTTTCTAGTTTCCATTTTAGATGTCTTATTTTCCTTGTTCCACCTCTTCCCCCTTGTCTGCTTCAAGCTAAGGGCATGTTTAGGGCAGAAGTTGTGCTGCTTGTGAGCCTCACTCCTGGGCTCTCCCCTGAATTGATCTTCCATCTCATGCACCTTGGGAAAACATTCCTGCCCGGACCATGGGCGCTTTGAAAACAGGTGACCAGCTGTCGGAGAATTCTTGAGGAGCTGTTACCATGAAATGTTCTTCTGTTACTGGGGAAGCCCCTTTAAGCCATAACTTGTCTTGAAGGATCTCTTCTGACACATCCAAAATGTTCTCAGTCACCCAGGAATACTGGAGATTCAGGCTGTAGGGAGCAAGTGTCTTTTATCTTTGGAGCAATGTTTCTCAATTGCTCTCATAAGGAATTAAAGGGTTAGTGCAGACAAAAGAGTTTTTGAAGAAAGAAACAGCTGATCAAAGAAGACCACCTCTCCAACTGTGGTAATGCTTGCTTGATCTGTTTTCTTTTCTTTTTTACCAACAATTTCGAATAGCAAATAGTAATGATCTTAGAAAGAGTTTGGCAGACCTGACACCTATCGTTTCTTTCGGTGGCCCCAGAAATAGCTCAGAATAAAGTGAATCTAGATCTCTACCAAAGAGGAGGATTCCGGGAAACTCACTGCATACATCCAGTGGTTTCTCCAAAGTTGGTTTGAACTTAGTGGGTTTGTGCTGGTACCAAGTGCCACGTCTGAGAAAATTCCATGGAGTCTCCTGGAATCCTGCCAACCACTCTGTCTATGAATGTTGAAATATCAGACATTATAGTATAAAGAAATCAAAGTTAACAATATTCTGAGCCAAGTTTGAGGCTTATAGCCCAGGATCACAGACTCAGCATACATTGAGAAGGTCTGTCAAAGCAAGCTACATGAGGCACAGTATTAAACATTTTGTCACACAGAAAATGAGAGAAGGGGGGCAAGAATGAAAGGTCACAGCCTCACAATTCTGATTGGTGCTTGGTAATATTGTACATAAGATAAAGCAAGTTTGTGGCTATTGTATATAGGACAAAGGTTAATGAGTATATAGGTATCGTAGGGTCCAGAGAAGGATGATGATTCTATCCTGCCTTTGCACTTCATCCCATAGGGAAGATTGGAATTTGTGTCAGTGAAATATTTGACAGATTCTAGCCTTGCAGGCAAGAGTTCAGTTTTAGTTCATAGTCCTAGTTTCCTAAATGTTCAAACTGCAACCATCTTGGGCAACTTTTAAAACTTTTTCTTTCAGATTTTCCATTTTTGACAGGTGTGACCAAGTGAAATTTATCACTGAGATACAAGAGTGGTTCAACATATCCAAATTGGTCAATGTGATATACCACATTAACCAAATGAGGGAACAAATGTATATATGATCATCACAAATGATGCAGAAAAGCATTTGACAAAGTTCAACTTATATTCCTGATTTAAAAAAAAAACCTCTTAACAAAATAGGTATAGAAGAAACTTTTTCAACACAGTAAAGGCTGTATATGAAAAGCTTATTGCTAACATCATAATCAATAGTGAAAAACTGAAAAATTTCTCTCTAAGCTCTAATATAAGGATCCCACTCTCATCATTTCTATTCAATATAGTACTGGAAATTCTATCCAAAGTAATCAGACAAGAAAAACAAATAAAAGAGATCAAAGTTGAAAAGGAAGAAGTAAAATTATCTCTGTTTGCAGACGACATGATCACATGGGTAGAAAACTTTAAAGATTAACAATAGGCCAGGTGTGGTGGCTCAAGCCTGTAATCCCAGCACTTTGGGAGGCCGAGGTGAGAGGACTGCATGATCCCAGGGGTTTGAGACCAGACTGGTCAACTTGGCGAGACATCGTCTCTACGCTAAATTAAAAAATTAGCTTGGCATGGTGGCATACACCTGTAGTTCCAGCTACCTAGAAGGTTGAGGTAGAAGAATCACCTGAATTCAGCAGGCTGAGGTTGTAGTAGCTGGGAGTGTGTCACTGCACTCCAGCCTGGGCAACAGAATGAGACTCTGACTAAGAAAAAAAAAAAGACTCAACAATAACCACAAAAACCTACTAGAACCAATAAGGCCATTATACCTCAATAAAGATGGGGAAAAACCTACTCTAAAAAAATAAAGGTCAGGCCGAGTATGGTAGCTCACAACTGTAATCCCAGCACTTTGGGAGGCCCAGGTGGGAGGATTGCATGAGATCAAGAATTTGAAACCAGCCTGGGACAACATAGTGAGCTCATTGCTACAAAACTTTAAAAAGTGAGCTGGATGTGGTAGTGCACACCTGTAGTCTCAGCCTCCCAAGTAGCCAATCATCTCATATCAGCCAGGTGACTGAAGTCTTGTGTACTGGTCAAGGGCGTACATATCAGATAAAACAGACATTAAGCCAACAACTGTAAAAAGATGCAAGAAAGGTCATTATAAAATGACGAAGAGGTCAATACAGTGAGAGACTATAACAACTGCAAATATATAATCACCCACCACCAGAGCATATAAAAATATAAAGTAGATATTAATAGACTTAAAAGGGCAGAAAGAGACTGAAATACAACAATAATAGGGAATACCCTGGTCTCAGCAATAGATAGATCATTCAGTCAGAAAGTTAGCAAAGAAATAATGATTTTAGCTATACTCTAGACCAACAGACATTTACAAAACACCCCATCCAACAGCAGCAGAATACACATTCTTCTTGACAGCATATGGAACACTTTCCAGGACAGATCATATGCTAGGCAAGTCTTAACAAACCTTTAAAAATCAAAAAGATATCAAGCATCTTTTCTGACCACAATGGAATAGAAATAGAAATTACTAGCAGAAGCAACTTTGGGAACTGTACAAAAAAGAAAATTAAACAGCATGCTCCTGAACAACCAATGGGTCAATGAAGAAATCAAAAAGAAAACTGTCTGTTTAAAATGGGTGAATGGTTTATTCAAGTATTCAGCAGGTAAGTAAAAGGAACCAAATAATATTCAACATAAAAACCATTCCTGGAAAGAATATTAAGTTAGCTGCCTGCATTTTCTATGACGAGTTATTTGGTGAACTGTCAGAATTAACAAGAAAAATACACATTAGGCTGAAGAGTGCTGCCTAAGAGAAAATAAATCTAATTTTTCACTCACTTCATATAGGAACCCCAAATAACTAACAAGCTTTTAGAACACCAACTTTGTCTTGGCTCTATTTAAATGGTCAAGAGTATCTTTTAATTCAATATTTTCCCCTAATACTGCCCAAATAAAGCTAGCCACAAAACCTAAGATCACAGGCATCAATGCACATTGTACATGTACAATAAAAAATGCAACTAACCGGGCTCGGTGGCTCAGCCTGTAATCCCGCACCATTGGGAGGCTGAAGTGAGTGGATTGCCTGAGCCTGCGGGTTCGAGACCCGCCTGGGCAGCAAGACCTCATCTCTACAATAAATCAAAAAATCAGCCAGGCATGGTAGTGCATACCTGTAATTCTGCCTACTTGGAAGGCTGAGGAGGAAGGATCGCCGGAGCCCAGCAGGTCGAGGCTGCAGTGGCCAGGAGCGGCCACTGCACTCCAGTTTGGGCGACAGAGTGAGACTCCAACTCAAAAAAAAAAAAAAAAAAAAAGCAACTAAAAGCAAAAAACCAACTCAAAATATTACTGAGAAAGTCTGTAGATATAGGCAAATAGGTTTTTAAAAATGTGAAAGTTTGACCAAGCACGGTGGCTCAGGCCTATAATCCCAGCACTTTGGGAGGCTGAGGCAGGAGGATCACTTGAGGCCAGAAGTTTGAGTCAAGTCTGGGCAAAATAGGGAGACCCACATCTCTACAAGAAAAAAAAAAAAAAATTTAGCTAGGCATAGTGGTACATGCCTAAAGTCCCAGCTGCTTTGAAAGTTGAGGCAGGAGGATTACTTGAGCCCAGGAGTTTGAGGCTGCAGTGAGTTATGATTGCACCACTGTACTCCAACTTTAGTAACAGAGCAAGATGTCAAAAAAAAAAAAAAAAAAAAAAA
>NW_007252890.1:120904-123892 GCF_000164805.1 Carlito syrichta | reverse complement strand
GGGAGCGGCCACTGTACTCCAGTCTGAGCGACAGAGTGAGACTCCAACTCAAAAAAAAAACAACAAAAAAATTCACTAGAGATTACACATGAATTCTGAAAAGACATATATACATGTAAAATATTTTAAACAAGTCTATTGTGCTTCAGTTAGTTTTAAGTTGCAAAAATCCAGCACACAATTGTTTTAATAAATTAGTGCAATGTGAAAGATTTTGCAAGATTAACATGTATCTATTTTAGATAAAAATAAAAGATTTCAGAATTCCTCCAACAGCCATCTTTGGATTCATAAGCTATTTCTTACTGAGATATTTAAGGACGCATGCTCAGATTTAGACAAACTTACTACAAATATCAAAATGCTTGGATGAAGTGTGGGTATTTTTCTTTTTATATTGCAGAAAACACATGGAGTTTCACACATTCCTCCAGTGAACTCAGTGAAGAGGTACTTACTTTGTTTCATTTTATCTCTCTCTCTTTTAAAATTTCAATAGCTTTGAGGGATACAAATAATTTTTGGTCTGGACTTTAAGAGTACTCACCAGTCCCACCTGTGTACATTGTACCCAGTAGGTGATTTAAAAAATTATCCTTAAGAATACCTGTATTCCTGAATTGTACCACATCTTTAAAAATTAAAAAAACAAACAAACCTGTATTGATCATTCTAGTTCTAAGGGACATGTATTTATCAAGTTCAAACTGGGAGCCACATGGAACACTCTTGCTTTTGCTTCTACAAAGAGAAAGGAAAGGGTTATATCTCTGATAAGGCAGATTTCCCACAAATGTGTTGTTTGGGGAGTATTTTTCCTTTGTAAAATCACTGCTTGTTCTTTGGTAGTGACCAGTTAAGAACCTACGGATGCGTGACAGAACCCAAGCTGCAATCCCAGGTGTGTCAACTCATGTTCCCACCACTGGTCGATGGGAGGAGCCTGCTGCTACTGACACAGTTGTGCTGCTATAGCAGAGTGTTGACAATCTTCATTCCATGCTAGATTTATATTTTTGTACATTTTCAATATCTGTGGGGTCCTGTGGAATTAGGCCTTCCAAAAGAAGGGCTGCCTTGTGATAATGATAAACAAAGTTCCTGGTGTGCTGAAACACCTCATCCAGGGCTGCAGTCAGAACTATTTCTACAGCACAATGGTAGACATATTTCTCAGCAGTTACACTGGACATTTCGTCGATAAGTCTCTTTGTCAGAAAATAAGTGATTCTATTTTTTTTTTTTTTTTGAGTTGGAGTCTCACTCTGTCGCCCAGACTAGAGTACAGTGGCCACTCCCGGCCACTGCAGCCTCAACCTGCTGGGCTCCAGCGATTCTTCCGCCTCAGCCTTCCAAGTAGCTGGAACTACAGGCACCTGCTACCATGCCCAGCTAGTTTTTGATTTATTGTAGAGATGCGGTCTTGCCAAGTTGCCCAGGCAGGTCTCGAACCCACAGGCTCAGGCAATCCACTCACGTCAGCCTCCCAAAGTTGCGGGATTACAGGCTGAGTCATTGAGCCCGGCTTTTCTGTGTTTCTTGCACATGGTGATGCAGAATTTATATCAGTCATTTAGATTTTTGGCAGCTTGTTTCACAGCCATGGATAGGCTCAATTTTCTGGGCTTGATCTGGGCTTGGGCAAGACACAGAACAGCCGTGAGCAGCTGTATGGCTTTCATGCACATCACCAAACCCTCCACATGCCCAAATCTTTGCTCAGCTGACTGAACTGGTCCATGACCACACTCCCTCAATCTGGTACAAGGACCCTGTGGATGTGCTCAGCGTTGGTGGCTGTCAGGTCCAACACAGACTTGGTGAGCAGTAGCCTCACATTCAGGTGGCATAAGGTGTCTGTGTGCTCATGCTCCACCAGTGTCTCCTCTGGCAGCTCAGGGACTTCGAAGCCGATGAGCCTCTGCCAGCTGTATGGTGATGCACCATAAGGCCCTGAGTGGGGGATGGGGAGGAGAGCCCAATCCTGGCCCAGGTGGTGAGCCCACAAACACCTGGCCACTTTCAGAGCTCTGAGAGCCTCTGAGCTGCTGGACTGCACTATTTAAACTGGACACGATGGCCAGGTATGGTGGTTCACACCTGTAATCCCAGCATTTTAGGAGGCCGAGTTGGGAGGATCTCTTCAGTTCATGAGCTTGAAGTCAGCAAGCACACATAGTGAGATATCATATCTACAGAAAAGTTTAAAATGAGCTAGGTGTGGCGATGGGGACTTTAGTCCCAGCTACTAAGGAGGCTGAGGCAGGAGAATCACTTGAGCCCAGGACTTCAAGGCTGCAGAGAGCCACGATCATGCCACTGCACTTCAACCTGGGTGACAGAGGGAGACCCTGGCTCCAAACAAAGCAAAACAAACAGAAAACCAAAGTGTCTGTGTTGCCCTGGTATTCACCTAAAAGTGTCAGTGTTGATCTAATAACTTCCCAGCACTGACAGACCTGCCAAACACTGCCTTGTTCTGCTGCTAAGACTGCTGCCTCTCACTTTCTTGTACTAAGAGGTCTGCACCGCTGCAATGCTCCACCACCAGAAAGACAGAGCTGAGCAATTCCTGATCATCCTAGAGTGCTACAATATTTTCATGCTGAAGTTCCTTAAAGACTTTAATTTCCAGACCAGGCATGGTGGCTCAAGCCTGTTATTCCAGTCCTTTATGAAGCTGAAGTGAGAGGGTTGCTGCAGCTCAGAGGCTTGAGACCAGCCTGGAAAGCTTGGTGAGACTTCGTCTGTACAATAAATCAAAAAAATTAGCCGGGCGTGGTAGCGCACGCCTGTAGTCCCAGCTACTTGGAAGTCTGAGGTGGAAGAATTGCCTGAGCTCAGCAGGTCAGTGGGGCCTGCGGTGACTGAGCGTGCCACTGCACTCCAGTCTGGGCGACAGAGTGAGACTCCAACTCAAACAAACAAGACTTTAATTTCCTTTCCAAGCAGTATTTGTGATTTTGAAAAGTGTTTTTTTTTTTTTTT
>NW_007252890.1:103713-120387 GCF_000164805.1 Carlito syrichta | reverse complement strand
GCTCGTCCTGGACCCGCCCTCGGCCTCGCCGCGTGCCCGGCCCAGGCCCGCGACCGCGCCAGCCCTCCTCCCACGCCCCCAGCCGGCCCTGGGCCTGCACAGCCTGCTCCCCGCGCTCCTGCTTCGCGAGGCACGCAGCGCAAATTCGCCCAGCAGCTGCTCCCATGTCCTCTGCCCCAAAGAAAAAAATTAATTAAGAAAAATAAAAATGAAACCCAATATACCAATCCTGTGGATCCTGCAAAAGCAGCTCTCAGAGCAAAGTTTATAGCAATAAGCACCAACGTCAGAAAAATAGAAAGTTCTCAAATAAACAGCCTTATGTTTTACCTCAAGGAGTGCAAAACAAAAACAACCTAAGCCCAAAATTCGTAGGAAAAAAGTAATAAACATTGGAGCAGAAATAAATGAAATAAAGACTAAATATATATATATATATATTTTTTTTTTGTTGTTTTTTGTTTTTTTTTGTTTTTTTTGTTTTTTTTGAGTTGGAGTCTCACTCTGTCGCCCAGACTGGAGTGCAGTGGCCGCTCCCGGCCACCGCAGCCTCGACCTTGCTGGGCTCCAGCGATCCTTCTGCCTCAGCCTTCGAGTAGCCGGAACTACAGGCGCGCGCTACCACGCCCGGCTGATTTTTTGATTTATTGTAGAGATGAGGTCTCGCTGCCCAGGCGGGTCTCGAACCCGCGGGTTGAGGCAATCCACTCACCTCAGCCTCCCAAAGGCGCGGGATTACTGGCTGAGCCACCGAGCTCAGCTTAAAAATATTTCTCAAACTGTTCCAAAAAATTGAAGAGAAGGAAATTCTTCTAAAATCATTATTTGAGCCCAGTATTTCCCTGATTCTAAAACCAGACAATGACATTCACACACGTGGTCGTGCACACACACAAAAACTATGAGCCAATGTCCCCTGATGAAAGACGAGAAGATCCTCAACAAAATACTAGCAAACTAAATTCAACAGCACTTTATTTATTTTATGGTCCAGAGAGTTTTATTTCTGACACATATTAAGCCATGAATTCATAGAGAATAGGTTCCAGCAGCTTGGGCTCCTTCCCGTTGGTTCTCACAAAGTGTGCTTCTCTGGGTGGAGCAGGCTGGTGCTTCAGCTGAACCCCGCTGCATTTCTCCTTGGCCTCCTTCTTTTTTCTGGTCATTTTTCTTCACGTGTTTCAGGAAGCGATCTCGACTCTTGAAGTGCTTAATATGCTCAATATGCACATTAATTCTCTTGGTAAGAATCTTGCCCTTAACTTGTTTGTTAACAGCAATGCCAACAGCCTGCTGGGTAACATTGTAGACTCTTACTGTCTTGCCATGGTAGCATTTGTGGGGAATTCCTTTTTGAACAGTATCAATTCTTTTGATGTCCACAATATCACCTTTCTTGTAGATTCACATGTATGTGGCCAAAGGAACAAACCCATGCTTTCTGAACGGCCTGGAGAACATGTACCAGGTGCCCCTCCTCTTTCCCTTTGTGTTTGTCGTCTTGGCGAATTACTGGAAGATGGCAGTTCTGGCTGAAAGGCAACAGTCTTTTTAGACTATTTACTATGATAGAGTGGCATTCATCCCAGAGTTGCAAGGATGAGTCAACATATGCAAACCAATATACGTGACATATCCCATCAGTAGAATCAAGGACAGCAACCACATGATCTTTTCAGTAGACAAGGACTGGAACAATACAAGGACACTCATTTTAAACACTTTTATTCAACATAATACGGGAAGTCCTATCCAGAACAATTTGGCAACAGAAAGAAATAAAGGGCACCCAAACTGGAAAAGAGGAAGTAAAGCGGTTCCTGTCTGCAGTTGGCATAATGTTATACATAGAAGATCTCTGAAGTCTCCAACTAAAAACTATTCAAACTGATAAAGGAATTCAGTAAACTTGTAGAATACAACATCAACATAAACAAATGAGTGACATTTCTATATTTTAATAGTGATCTATCTGCAAAAGAAATTGAGTGGAATTCCATTTACAACAGACCCTAAAAGAAGCCCCAACATACCAGGGAATAAACTTAACCAAGCAGGTGAAAGATCTCTATGATGAAAACCATGAAACATGATGAAAGAAATTGAAGAACCTGCTCATATGTCTTCTGAGAAGTGTCTATTCATATCTTTTGCCCACTTTGTAATGGGGTTGTTTGTTTTTGCTTTTTGGCACATTTGAGTTCCTTGTATAGCTTAGATATTAGGCCTTTGTCAGATGTATAGTTGGTAAATATTTTTTCCCAGTCAGTGGGCTGTCTCCCCACCCTCTCAATGGTTTATTTGGCTTTGCAGAAGCTTGTCAGTTTGATGAGGCCCCACTTGTCTATCTTAACTTTTATGGCATGGGCACTTGATAAGGTTTTGATAAGGAATTGGTTGCCAGTTCCAATTTGCAAAAGGGTGGCTCCTACATTTTTTAAGGTTCTTATAGTTTGAGGTTTTACATTTAGGTTTTTGATCCATTTAGAGTTGATTTTTGTGTATGGTCTTGTTTTAATCTTCTGCATGTGGTCAGCCAGTTTTCCTAGCACCATTTACTGAATAGATACTCCTCTCCCCAGTGGCTGATGGTAGAGGCTTTGTTGAAGATGAGTTGGTTGAGAAATTGAGGTTTTGCTTCTGGGATCTCTATCCTGTTCCATTGGTCTATATGCCTGTTCTTGTACCAATACCAGGCTGTTTTAATCATTGTAGCTTTATAATAAAGTTTAAAGTCTGGGAGCGTGATGCCTCCCTCTTTGTTTTTTTTTTTTGTGGTTTTTTTTTCCTGAAGATTGTTTTGGCTATTCATGATCGTTTTTATTTATTTATTTTTGAGTTGGAATGCCACTGTCACTCAGGCTGGAGTGCAGTGGCGTGCTCATGGCCACCGTAGCCTCGACCTGCTGGGCTCAGGTGATCCTTCTGCCTCAGCCTTCAAGTAGCTGGAACTACAGCCATGCGCCACCATGCCTGGCTAATTTTCTGATTTATTGTAGAGATGAGATCTTGCTAAGTTGCCCAGGCTGGTCTTGAACCCATGAGCTCAGGCAATTCTCTCATCTCAGCCTCCCAAAGGACTGGGATTATAGGTGTGAGCTACTGTGCCAGGCCACCGTTTATGTTTCCATATGAATTCCTGTATTGTCGTTTCAAGGTCTGAGGAAAATCCTGCTGGTAATTTAATGTGTATTGCGTTAAATCTGTAGATTGCCTTGGGTAGTATGGACATCTTAGCAATGTTGATTATTCTAATCTATGAGCATGAAATATTTTTCCATTTATTTGTGTCATCTTTGATCAGTGTTTTGTAGTTTTTTGTAGTTTTCATTGTAAAAGTTTTTGACTTCTCTGGTTAGGTAGATGCTAAGGTATTTCATTTTTTTTGTGGCTATTGTAAATTGGACTGTGTTTTTTATTTAGGTTTCTGTTTGTTTATTATTGGTGCATAGGAATGCGACTGACTTTTGCACATTTATTTTATACCCTGAGACTTTGCCGAAGTCCTTTATCAGTGCATGGAGATTTTTGACAGATTCTCTTGGATTTTCAATGTATAGAATCATGTTGTCTGCCACGAGGAATAACTTAACTTTGTCTTTTACTATTTGGATACCCCTGTTTCCTTCTGTTATCTGATTGCTCTAGCTAGGACTTCCAATAGAGGAATGAGACTGGGCATCCTTGTCTTGTTCCGGTTTTCAGGAGAAATGGTTTCCCTTCTGTCTATTTAGCTGTGGGTTTCTTGTAGACGGCTCTTACAGTTTTGAGGTATGTTCCAGCTATTCCTAGATGTTTGAGGGTTTTTAACAAGAAGTGGTGCTGGATTTTATCAAAAGCTTTTTCCACATCTAATGATACAATCATGTGTTTTTTGTCTTTACATCTGTTGATGTATTTAATTACATTTATGGTCTTGTGCGTGTTGACCCAGCCCTGCATTCCAGCGATGAAGCCTACTCAGTCATGGTAGATGATTTTTGAGGTGTATTGCTGGATCCAGTTTGCTAGAATCTTATTGAGAATTTTAACATCTATGTTCATCAGTGATATTGGCCTGTAGTTTTCTTTGTTGGCTCTGACCCAGTTTGGGTGTCAATGTGATGTTATCTTCATAAAATGGTTTAAGGAGAGTTCTATCTTTCTCAATTGCCTGGAATATTTTCAATAGGATTGGTATCAGCTCCTCCCTGTATGTTTTGCAGAGTTCTGCTGGAAAACCATCTGGTCCAGGGCTTTTTTTGGTAGGTAGTTTTCTTATGACACAGTGATTTCTTGGATTGTTATTGGTCTGTTTGGGGTCTCTATTTCTTCTTGTTTCAACCTGGGGAGGTTGTGTGATGTCAGAAAGTCCTCCATTTCATTTGGGTTTTTGAGTTTGTTTCCATACAGGTATACAAAGTAATCTCTGGTAAACTTTTGTATTTCTTCAAGTTCAGTTGTGACTTCATCTTTTGCATTTCTAATTGTGTTTATTTAGGCTCTTACTCTCTTTTTCTCGGTCAGTCTAGCTAGAGGTCCATCAATCTTGTTTGTCCTTTCAAAAACCAGCTTTTGGTTTCATTGATTTTTTTTGTATTATATTTTTGTCTTCTATGTCTCGAATTTGTACTTTTACTTTGATCTGGATTCTTCTGCTGAAATTAAGGTTTTGGTGATCTTGCTTTTCCTGCTTCCTTAGGTGATTTGTTAGGCTGTTAACTTGTAATATTTCCATTTTCTTCATGTGTGTTAATAGAGATATGAATTTCCCTCTTAGTACTGATTTCGTGGTATCCCAGAGATCTTAGTAAGATGTTTCTTCATTTTCATGTGTTTCCAGGTATCTTTTAATCTCTGTTTTGATTTCTGTTTTGACCCAGGAGTTGTTTAGCATCATGCTGTTTAGTGTCCATGTCTTTGTGGGTTGTGGGGAACTTTGTTGGTGTTGATATTTGTTTTTATTCCGCTGTGTTGTTTTTATTCAACACAGAGATTTTTGACAGGGACCTTAGAAAGACTTCTGACAAGGACCCCCAAGAGACCTCTGACAGTCACCACCACAGAAACCTTTGAAAGGAACTCTCAGATCTGTGACAATAACTTCACAGAGATCTCTGACAGAAAACTCCATAGAAACCACTGACAGGGACCCCCATAAAGACTTGTGACAGAAACTTTCAAAGCAATCTCTGACAAGGATCTTCACAGAGACCTCTGACAGGGACTCCACAGAAATATCTGGCAAAAATCTCAAAGAAAACTCTGAAAGGGACCCCTCAGACTCTGACAGAGACCCTCACAGTAACCTCTTACAGGGACTCCTGTGAAATCCTTGGAGAGGAACCCCCACAGAGACCTCTTTCTAGAATCCCCATAGGGAACTCTTTTTTCTTTTTTTTGAGTTGGTCTCACTCTGTTGCCCAGGCTGGAGTGCAGTGGCATGCTCATGGCTGCCCCAGTGTCGACCGGCTGTGCTCAGGCGATCCTTCTGCCTCAGCCTTCCAAGGAGCTGGAACTAGAGGTGCATGCCTGTAGCATACTTGGCTAATTTTTGAAAAAAAATTATTGTAGAGACGAGGTCTCACCAATTTGCCCAGGCTGGTCTTGAGCCCACGTGCCAAGGAATCCACTCACCTCAGTCTCCCAAAGTGCTATGATTATAGGCTGAGCCGCCAAGCCCGGCTGAGAACTCTTATAGGTATGCTTACAGAAACCTTTGATAGGAACCCCAGAGAAACCTCTGACGGAGATCCCAAGAGGAACTTCTGACAGGGTCCTCCACAGAGACACCTGACAGGGACCCCACAGAGAGAGATATCACAGGGACCCTCCACAGAAACCCTCGGGAATCCTTAAGGGCCCTCACAGAAATCTCTGAAAGGGCCCCACAGAGATCTCTATCAAAAACTTCTACAGAAACTTCTGAGAAGGGCCTGACAGAGACTTCTGAAAGGGATTTGAAAGAAATCTTTGATGAGGACTCTACAAAAACCTCTGACAGAAACTTCACAGAGACCTTTAAAAGGGACCCCATAAAGACCTCTCAGAGGGACACAACAGAGACTTCTGACAGGGACCACCACAGAAACCTCTGATGGGGACCCCACAGAGAACTCTGACAGGAATCTTTACAGAAACCTTTGACAAGAACCCCTACAGAACTCTGACAGGAATCTTTACAGAAACCTTTGACAAGAACCCCTGTGACAGGGCCCTCCAGAGAGACTTCTTATAGGGCCCCTTCTGAGACCTTTGAAAGAGATTTTTAAGAGACCTCTGAAAGGGACCTCCACAGAGACTTCTTATAGGGACCTTAACAGAGACCTCTGAGAGGGACCTTCAAAGACACCCCTAATATTGAACTCCACAGAGACCTCTGACAGGGACCCTTCAGAAACCTCTGAAAGCCAACCTCATTTGAATAGGTGAGAAACCTTAACAGAGACCTGTGACAAGGACTCCCCATGAAGCCCTCTGACAGAGACCCTCACAGAAACCTCTGACAGAGACCTCACAAAAAGTATTATAGGTACTTCCAACATAAACTCTGACTGGGACGCCATAGACACTTCCAACAGGGACTCCACAAGAGACTCCTGACAGGAATTTCCAGAAAGTATCTGACGGGTACCCCTCCCAAAGGAATCTCTGCACAGAAACATGCAACAGGAACCCCCAGAAAAATTTCTGACAAGAACCCTCATAGAAACATCTGACAGGGCTTCTCACAGAACTCTGACATGAACCCCCTCACAGAGACCTCTGACTGGACCCCACTGAGGCCACTGACGGGGACCTTAAAGAAACCTGTGACAAGGACCCACACAGAAACCTATGGCAGGGACCTTAACAGCGACCATTTACAAGAACCCTCACTGAAACTGCTCACAGGAATTCCCACAGAGACTCCTGATAGGGACTTCTCACAGACTACTAACAGTTTCCCCTACAGAAATCTCTGAGGGATTTCTGTAGAGACCTCTGATAGGAATATCACAGAGATCTCTGACGAGGACCCCACAGCTACCTCTTAGAAGGACATCCACAGAAACTTCCAAAAGGGACCACCATGGAAGTTTCTGACAGAGACCCCAAGAGAAACTCATGGTAGAGACTTCCAAATTCTCTGACTCAGATCCCCAGAGACCTCTGACAGGGACCTTCACAGAAACTTCTGAGAGGGACCCAAACAGAGGCCTCTGGCAGGGACCTCTTCATAAACCTCTAACAGGTATGTTTACAGAGTCACAGAGATTTCGGACAGGGACCTCTACAGAGACCCCTGAGAGGAAATTTCAAAGAGACCCCTAACAGGGATCTCCATAGAAACCTCCAACAGGGTTCCTACGGAGACCTCTGACAGGAACCCTAAAAGATACCTCTTATAAGGACCTCACTGAGATATCTGACATGGACTTTCAGAGAGAACTCTGAGCAGTGACCCCACAGAAACCTCGCATGGATTTCACACAAAACTTTGAAAGACTCCACAGAGACTTCTGATTGGAATCGCCACAGAAACCTATACAAGGAACCCCACGCAAACTAAGTCTAAGGTCTCCACAGAGACCTCTCACAGGGACCCCAGAGAGACCTTGAACAAGGACCTCTAGAGACATATCTGACAGGGATCTTACAGAGAATTCTGACAGGCACCCCACAGAAACCTTTGACAAGGACCTTTACAAAGGTCTCTGCTTGCCGGGCTCAGTGGCTCAGCCTGTAATCCCGCAGCTTGGGAGGCTGAGGTGAGTGGATTGCCTGAGCCCATGGGTTCAAGACCCGCCTGGGCAACTTGGCGAGACCTCATCTCTACAATAAATCAAAAATTAGCTGGACCTGTAGTTCCAGCTACTCAGAAGGCTGAGGCAGAAGGATCGCTGGAGCCCAGCAGGTCAAGCCTGCAGTGGCTGGGAGTGGCCACTACACTCCAGTCTGGGCAATGGAGTGAGACTCCAACTCAAAAAAAAAAAAAAAAAAAGAAAGGTCTCTGTCTGAGATTTCCAAAGAGACCAGTGACAGGTACCCCAAGAGAGCCCTGTGACAGAAGCCCAACAGAGACTTCTAATAGGAACCATTATAGAAACCTCTGACAGAAACATTTACAGAGACCTCTGAAAGCAGCACCAAGAGAGATTTCTGACAAGGACCTTCACAAACACCCTTAAAAGAGAACTCCACAGACACCTCTGGCAGGGACTCCCATGGAGACTCTGACAAGAACTTCCACAGAGACCTCTGACAGGCACCCCACAAAGTCTCTGACTTGGATTTAACAGAGGCCTCTGGCAGGAACCTCTGTAGAGACCTCTTTCAGGGACCTTCACAGAGACCTCTGAAAGAGATTTCAAAGACATCGTTGACAAAGACCCCACAGAGACCTCTGAGAGCGAGTCATACAGGAACCTCTGACAGGGACCCAGACAGAAATGTCTTCGAGGGACCTCTACAGAAACCTCTGACAGGGATCCCACAGAGACCTCTGACAGGAGTGCCCTAGAGACCTCTGATGAGAACTCCACAGAAAACTCTGAGAGGGACCTCCACAGAAACTTCTGATAGGAAACTCCACAGATAGTTTTGATAGAGACTGTAAAAGAAACTTCTAACAGGAATCCCCACAAAAACCTCTGACAGAAACCTCTACAGAAACTATTGACAGATACCCTTACAGAGGCCTCTGACAGGGACCTTTACAGAAATATCTGATAGGGTCTATCACAGACACCTCCAACAGACCAACTGGATCCCACAGAGACCTCAACAACTGACAGGGGTAGCCACAAAACTTAATATGGGGACCTCAACAGAGATCTGAATCCACAGAATCCACTGACAGACACTTGCACAGAAACCTCTACCAGGGATCCTTACAGAAGCCTCCAACAGGGCCCCTCACAAAAATTTCTGATAGGGACCCCTAGAACATTGTCTGGCAGGGACCACTGCAGAGACCACTGCAGAACCCCTACAAAGATCTCCGATAGGGACCATAGAAACCAATGACAGACACCCACAGAATCATCTGACAGGGACCCCTTCAGGACCCTTCATGAGACATCTGACCGGGATCCCCACAAAAATCCCTGATAGAGTTTCCCACAGAAATCTCTTCATGAACCTCCATAGAATCCTTTGACAGGGACCTCTAAATTGATCCCTAACAGGAACCTAAACAAAGATATCTGACAGGGACACCTTTTGACGGAAACTTTTGACGGAAGTTCAAAAATAGAGACTTTTGACGGAAACTTCAAAGATTCCTTGACAGGCCTCCTTGTTGAGATTTCTGACAGGAAACCCAGAGTCTTCTGAGAGGGATTTCACAGAAACCTTTGACCAGAAGCTGACAGAGACCTCTGACAGGAAACTCCACGGTAACCTATTTCAGCAACCCCACACTAACCTTTCACCGGGACCTTCACTGAGACCCCTGACAAGACCTGCGTAGAAACCTTTGACATGGACCTTTCAGAAATCCCTGACAAGGACTTCCACAGAATTCTCTAACAGGAATCTCCACAGAAAGCTCTTACAGGTTCCTGAGAATCCTCTGTCAGGGATCTCAAACAACCTCTGAAAGGGACCCCCACAGAAACCTCTGACAGGTATCACTCGTAGATGCACTTCCAGGGACCCCACAGAAACCGCTGAGAGGACCCCTAGAGAGATCCCTGATGGGGACTCACACAGGGACCTCTTGCAGGGATCCTCAGAGAAACCTCTGACAAGGATTCGCCCAGAAGCCACCAACCACTAACAGGGTCCCCACAGAAACCTCTGAAAGGGACCTCCACAGAAATCTCTTATAGGGACCTGCATGGAGATCTCTGTCAGGGACCCCACAGACACCTCTGGCAGGGATTCCACAGGAGACGCTGATAGAACCCCCACAGAAACCTCTGACAGGGGCTCCAAAACTGATGCCTGACAGGTACCCCACAGAGACCTCTGACTGGGTCCCTCACAGAAACCTGTAAGAAGGACTTCCACAGAAACATTTGACAGAGACTCTCAGGATCCACCGAGATGCCTGTCAGGGACCAAGCAGGTCTGACAGAAAATCCACAGAAACCTCAGACAGGGACCTTCACAGAAACTACTGAAAGGGACCCAACAGAGACTTCTTACAGGAACCCTTACAGAAATCTCTTACTGGGACCTGTAGATAGACCTCCAATAGTGCCTTCCACAGATACCTCTGACAGGGAACCCTAACGAGGACTTCAACAAACCCCTCAGAAGCTCCTTACCGGCACCCTTCGCCAAAAAATTTAACAGGAACCTTCAGAGACACTTCTGAGAGGGACCTGGCCAGAGATCTCAAACAAGGACCCCTATCGAAACCTTGATAGGACTCCTAACAGACCTCTCCGACAGGGACTTCCCCAGAAACCTCTTACAGAGGAGCCTCCACAGGGTTTTCTGGAAGGGATGCCACAGATACCTCTGACACGGATTCCATAGAAATCAGTAAGGGACACCTACAAAGACCTCTGACGGAAAACGCCTCAGAAACCTCTACCAAGCACTTCCACAGAAACTTCTGACAGGGACCCACAGACACCTCTACAGTGTCCCCAGAGAGACTCCTGAGAGAGACTTCCATAGAGCTCTCTCACATAGGCTTCCTAGAGACCGCTGACAGATTTCTTCACAAAGGTCTAAGACAGGGTCCCCACAGAAGCCTCTGACAGGGACCCCACTGAAACTACTGAAAACCCTAACAGAGACTTCCTACAGGGACCCTTATAGAAACTTTTGACCATGAGCATTGCAGTGACCTCTGGACAAGGATCCCCACGGAAGCCTCTCACAGAGACCTCCATAGAGACTAGTGAGAGAAACCCCACAGAAACCTCCAACAGGAACTCTTACAGATATATCTGACAAGGAACTCTCTCAGAGACCTCTGGCTGGGGGCTCCACGGGAACCTCTGACAGGCACCAACATAGAAAATTCTGACAGGGACCTTCACAGAGACACCAAACTGAGACCTGTACAGAAACCTCTGACAGGAGCCCCGCAAAAGATCTGACAAAGATCCCACTGAGACCTCTGGCAGGATTATCTACAGAAACTTCAGACAGGCACATCCACAGAGTTTTCTGAAAAGGATCCATCAGAGATCTCTGACAGGGACCTCTTTAGAAATATATGACAGGGACCACATGGAGACCTCTAACAGGAGCCTAGAGAGACCTCTTATAGTGACCCCCAAGCAGACAATAGACAGTGACCTTCACAGAGACGTATGGCAGGGAAACAAATAGAAAGCTCTGGCGGGCAGCCCCACAAAAACTTCTACCAGGGACCCTTACAGAGACCTTTAACGTGGTTCTTCACAAAGACTTCTGACAGTGATCCCCACATAATTGTCTGACAGGAGTCCCCACAGAGACTTCTGATAGGGATCCCCAACTGAAATCTCTGACAAAGACCCAGACATTATCTTTGACGTGAACATCCACAAAAACCTCTAACAAGGACTTTAAAGACATCTGTGACAGGGACCCTCCACAGACACCTTTGAAAGGAACCCTTGCAGAGACCTCTGACCTGAAGATTCACAGAATCCTCTGACAGAGACTTCCAAAGAGACCTCGAACAAGGACCTAAACAGGAAACTCCGAAAGGGACCACCTCTGAGCTTTCTGACAGGGACCCCACAGAGACTTTTTACAGGGCCCTCAGAGAGACCCCTGAGAAGTATCTCCCAAATACCTCTAACAGGGGTCTCTCCACAGAGATCTCTGACAGGAGCCTCCTCAGAGACCTCTGAAAGGGATCCCACCCCAGAGACCTCTAACTGAAACCTCCAAAAGAGACCTCTGATAGGCACCTTTACAGAGAATTCTGGCAAGGAACCCACAGTGTCTTCTGAGAGGGACTTCACAAAACCTCTGACATTGACCTAGCAGAGATCTCTGATAGTAATCTCTACAGCATCCTCTTTCAGGAACCCCACATGATTTCTCATAGGGGCTTTCACTGAGATCCCTGGGGTCCCTGTAAGA
Source organism: Carlito syrichta (assembly GCF_000164805.1). Taxonomy (NCBI): domain Eukaryota; kingdom Metazoa; phylum Chordata; class Mammalia; order Primates; family Tarsiidae; genus Carlito; species Carlito syrichta. Next base: position 108,387 of record NW_007252890.1, on the reverse strand, counting down.
GGTCTCTGTGCAGTTTCCTGTCAAGGACCTGTGGCGGTCCCTGTCAGAGGTCTTTATGTAGTTTCTGTAAGTGGTCTTTCTATGGGTTCCAGACAGAAGTCTCTCTGAGGGTCCCTTTCAGAGATTTCAGGCCCTACAGAGACTTCTGACATGCACACCACAGAGCCCTCCACAAGACCTCTGACAAGGGACCTTCACAGAGACCTCTGATAGACACCTACACAGAGATCTCTGACGGTATCTTCAGGGACTCACCTATCAGAGACCCCATAGAAACTTTTGACAGGAATCCTTACAAAACTTCTGACAGGAACCTTTAGAGAGACCTCTGTCCAAAACTTCAACAGGGACCTCTGACAGCCACCCCAACAGAAGCCTCTGAAAGGGACTCTCACAAATATCTCTGACAGTAGTTCACAGAGACTTATGACAGAAATCCTCACTGCAACCTCTGACAGTGATCCCCATGGAGACCTCTGACAAGAACACCGCAGAGACCTCTGACGAGGACCTCCACAGATATCTCTGACAGACCTCTGACAGTGACTCTCACAGACGCTTCTGACAGGGACCTCCACAAACACATCCAACAAGGACCTCAACGAGATTTCTGCCTGGAACTCTGCAGACATCTCTGACAAGGTCCCCAGTAGAGATCTGTGAAAAGAACCCCAATAGAGACCTCTCACAGTGACCCCTCAGTGATCACTGACAGGGACCCCACAGAGACCTGGGAATGTGACTTTACATAGACTTCTGCTAGCGATTTAATAGAAAGTTCTAGCAGTGACCTCCACAGAAAACTCTGAGGAGGACCCTGACAGAGACCTCTGAAAGAGAGCCCTATAGAAACCCCTGACATGGATGCCCAGAAACTCGTATGACAGGGACACCCACAGAGACCTCTCGCAAGGACCTCTCAGAGATCTCTGAGAAGGACCTATACAGAAACCTCTGACAAGGAGTCCACAGAGACCTCTGACAGGGCTCTCCAGAGAATCCTTTTAAAGGTATCCCTAGAAACCTCACACTGGTACCTCCACAGAGACCTCAGACAGGGCCCCTACATAAACCTCTGAGAGGATCCCCCAGAGAGACTCTGACAGAGGCCACACAGAGATCTCTTAGTGGCATCCTTACAGAAAGTCTGTGACAAAGATCTCCCCAGAAACCTCTGACAGGATTTCCAACAGAAACCTCTGACATGGACCTCCACAGTAACTTCTTATAGAAATCTCCACAGAGACTTCTGACAGGGACTCCCCAGGGAACTTTAATAAGGACCTCAACAAAAATCTTTGACAGTAACCTTCACAGACATCTCTAACAGGGACCTCCAAAGGAACCTCTGACAGTGGTCTTCACAAAAACTTCTGAAAGGCCTCCCCACAGAAAATTTTGACAAGTAACTCCACATAAACTTTAACAGTAACCTTTAAAGAGACCTCTGACAAGGACCTCCCACAAAGCCCTCTGACAAGGATCTGAAAAGATAATTTGGCCAAGTCATCAACAGAAACCTCTGAAAGAAACCCTATAGAAATCTCTGCCAGGAAACCCAGAGAAACCTCTGAAAGGGACTTCCACAGAAATATTGAACAGAAACCTCCAGAGACACCTCTTACAGGGACCCACATAAAATTCTATTATAGGGATCCCTACAGAAACCTCTGACAAGGGTCCCCAACAGAAACCTCTGACTGGTACTTCCATGGTAACTTGTTTCAGAGACCACCATGGAGACACCTGACAGGGACTGTGGCAGTTTAATCTTATGTGTCAACTTCAGTGGATTAAGGGCTCCTCAGATAGCTGAAAAACATTGTGTGTGGGTGTGTCTGGGAGGGTATTTACTGGATATATTAGCATTTGAATCAGTAGACTGAGTAGAAAAGATCCTCTCTCACCAATTTGGGCAGGCATCATTCAATATATTGGGGGTCCAAATAGAACAAAATGTGAAGGAAGGATAAATTATCTTTCTCTCTTTCTGAGCTGGACCATCTGTCTCCACTGAAGCTCCTGATTCTTGGGCCTTTGGTGACTGGGACTTACACCCTCAGCCCCGCTTGGTCTTCAGACTTCTGGCCTTAGACTGGCAGTTACACCAACTTCCTGGGTTCTCAGACATTTGGACATGAACTGGCTGACATGTGTTACAACACTGGCTTTATTTGTTCCCCAGCTTGTAGAAAACATATTGTGAGACTCCTACGTATCCATAATCACATGAGCCAATTCCCATAGTAAATCTCCGCTTGTAGACTTATCTATGTTTTCTGTGTACTGTTTCTCTGGAAAACCCTGACTTATACAGTGAGTCAGGGAGAAGGTACCCCTGGTGCAGAGACTTGGAAATGAATACGGTTGGTTGAGGTTGGAGAGGCAACCAGTGTAGCAGTAGCAAGCCTGGGAGGAAGGCAGGGTTAGATGATGGGGGCTGGTGGACTGTGTCATTATTTACTGCTCTCTGACAACATTACCTCAAAATTCAGTGGATCAAAACTCCAAACATGTGTCACTATATCTGTGGACCAGGAATCTGGTCATGGCTTATATAGACGTCTCCTTTTCAAGGTCTCTAATGAAGCTGGACTACGGTCGCAATTGAGACCCAAGAACGGGGGAGCATTTGCTCTCAAGCTCAACCAAGTTTGTTTTTGGCATAAATCTGTTTGGAACGAGGGCCTGAATATCTTTCTTTGTGTTGGTCAGGGCACTTCCTTCATTCTTTGTTTCATAGGCCTATAAGTAGGGAAGCCCAAAACATTGGAGCTTGCTTCCCCAGAGCAAGGAATATCAGAGAGTGAGAGAGAGAGGAAAGGAAAGAAGGAGGGAGAGAAGGAAAGAGGGAGGGAGGGAGGGAGAGAGAGAGAAAGAGAGAGAGAGAGAGAAGACAGAAGGAGATGGAGAGAAAGAGGGAAGGAGAGCTAATAAGTTTTGGGTGATTTGTTATGCAGCAATAGCTAATACATACGCCCAGTACAAACAGGATGCCAGGATCCCAGCGATTCCAGGATTGATTGATTACAAGTTACCTGTCAAACAGCAGGCACTCTGTAGATACTGATTTCCTTTTCCCCTTATTTAAAGTTAGATCTCTTTTTAAGTGGTGTTGAGTAATACACATGCATGTAGATATGCATGTGATGGTTAGGTAAACTTATACAATACCCCACACCACAGGAGGAAAGAGAGTCACATCCTGATCATTAAGTTCAAGACCAAGTTGCAAAATAAGAAGTTTGCCTTTAATCTACTCCCTTCATATAAACTCTGGAGGTCAAGGCTGTAGACAGATCTAAAGGCATGTGATCCTTCTTCTTGGGTTCCCACATTCTTTGTTCACTCTCTGATCTTTAGAAGGAGCATATGCCCCTGCCAAGCAGCAGATGGAAAACAGTGGTCTACCAGTGGACACATTCTGTTTGCAGCCCCCTGCTCCCTATCTGGGCACTGTCTCTTCCACCCTTAGTCCTGAGGAGAAATGGTGGCAGAATGAGGGTCACAGCTGCATTGTCAATGTAACAGCCATTGGCCACATGGGGCTGTTGAAAACCTGAAACGTGACTAGTCTGAATTGGTATGTGCTGAAAGTTTAAAAATACGGAGTGAGTTTGAAAGATTTAGCACCAAAAAATCTTCACTAATAACGTATTTATCACATATTTAAATTATAATATTTTTGATATCTTAGGTTCAATCAAATATGCAATACATTTTCACCCGTTTCTTTTCTTTTTTATGTTGTTACTAGAACATTTAAAAACACACGTGGATCACATTTTACTTCTATCTGACACTGCTTCCTTAAGGATTGCCTGCCTTCTTTTTCAAAACTCAGGTTGCCTGCTCAAAAGGCCAGAGGTCATGCAATCTGAAATTTTAAAACAAATTGTCATTATATAGTTTCCAATTTAAAGTATCATATATATTAATTATAAACGGGTATAACCTTACATACAAGGTTAACTGCGAATGTCTGCAGGCGGTGCCTGTTGCCAGAACAGGGAGAAAACAGCCGTAGCCCAAAACCTCCACTCTGGTCTTACTAAGCCCCGTTGCTGATCACATCGCCTGTCACTCAGGACACGAGGGGGCGGGGTCTGGATCCCTATGCAATCAGTGGTGATGCGGTGAAAACTGCCCAATCAGGCACGCAGCCAGAGAGGAAGGGGCGGCTTCCGGGATGTGGCGGGGCCTTTGTCTCTCACATCCGGGTGTCCGCTGCTTGGTCGGACTGTACTGCTCCCGGTCCTCTGCTGCTGGAGGCCCGGGTGGCTCTGCGGCAGCCTCTGTCGCCCCGTGACCTGAAGGTCCTGAGAGATCCGTGGGGAGGAGCCGGACACCCGAGAGCTGGGAAATGGTGAGTGCGGGGTGGGTGTCCAGAAAGGGGGAGGGGTGGTGAAACTGGCAGAAGTGGGTGGAGCGGGAGCGGCCTCCCAGTCAACCTGGGAGTCTGGACCCTGGTCCCCGCAGGGCAGCTCGGCCCGGGTCTCCACCAGCTCAGGGAGGGGCTGGGCCAGCACCGGGAGCCCCAGGTCCTGTCGCGTCCCCGCAGCGGCTGGCCGGGTCAGGGCCCTCCCTGGGCTGCTCCGTCCCCAGCCCCGCGTCTCCAGGAGTGCGGAGACCACGGGAGAGTCGTGCGGAGGATCCGACCCGTGTGCGGGGCTG
>NW_007252890.1:98976-103650 GCF_000164805.1 Carlito syrichta | reverse complement strand
GAAGGCTGAGGTGGAAGGATCACCGGAGCCCAGCAGGTCGAGGCTGCGGTGGCCGGGTGCTGCCACTGCACTCCAGTCTTGGCGACAGAGTGAGACTCCAACTCAAAAAAAAAAAAAAAAAAAGTTTATTTGAGCCAACAGCGGCTCACGAATTGGGAAGAGCTCAAACAGGGTATGTTTTGGGATCCATGAGAGGGCCTTAAGGGAAAGGCTTGTGTAAGGTGCAGGAGGAAGCAAACCACATTCAATACGTGACCGGGTGCAGTATTGTAGTCCCCTTATTTTGACTATATATATACAGGCGGGTGCTTCCTGGTTATGTAATCAGAGGTTAATTGAAGGTTTGTGGTTGGTTAAGACCAAGTTTTATTTCCCTTTAAGTTATTACTTTACAAAAAATGCAAGAGTTTGCATTTAAACTTTTTAAGGTAGGAACCTAGGGCACTACAGCCACTTCAGTCTAATTGCCTCCTACTTAATTATTTATAACACTCTACAGTGAAAGTGATTTTTCTCTGCACTTTTGGAATATATGTCAAACAGGGTCTCAAATCCACTACTCTGTCACCCCAGCTTAACCCTAACACTTCTAGAGCTTGCAGTAAAATCCTACATTTCCAGTTCTTTTCTCACATTCTCAAATGCCAACTTCCCCTCTTCCATTTATAACGTTATCAATTATTTATCCTTTCTTGTACCTTTTAAACAGACATGGTATTTCAATTGTTTCTTGTCTTTAGTTTTAAAGAGCAGTGACTGGCTATTAGCATATTTGTTTTCTGTTTATGAACCTTGCACTTGAGAGGAAAGCAGAGAATAGTCACCTGACTCTCCACTGTAAAAATTCTTTGTACCTCTCCTTTTATCTTCCCTAGGTGTACACACCTCATCAGAATGCCTTTGGGTTGAGGCCCTCCTTGGAAACTTTACATGGTGATATGTCCTCAGCCATCCTCCTGTCTTTTTCTGGTCCTGAGTTTCAGAACTCTCTGGGATGACCCAAGATGCCCACAGTGACCATGTCTCTTGGAGTGTCTAGTGAATATCAGCCCTGGGTCATCTCCTACCAGTGAACAGCCTGAGGTATGGGGTGGAGCCTTGCAGGGGAGCAGCTGGATGCCCTGTGGTTGAGAGGGCTCTCCTAGTGTACCCTTCATCTGGAAAGCAAACCACTTGGGACCTTAAGATTGTCTTCCCCCAGCCCTAGATTCCATTCCTCGGAGGCACATTGGTATGCAGCCAACTGGTTGCTGGTATTGATGGGAGAGGTTTCTTCTCATTTAAAACTAAGTGGATAACCTTGACTGGGAAGCAGAAATGTGAGTTTAGTGACTACAAGCTAAAGGAGGTAATTGAAGGATTCCTGAGGAGCCTTATCTATGGGTATCCTAGCCTGCTCACACCAGCCCTGGAAGGAGCCTTCATAGCTGAAAGAAGCTTAAGAACCTTGGACAGTGGAGTCCACAGGCAGAGATGGTTGGGGTTGAGATGGAAGAGAGGTGTGTGATGTCCTTTCTGAGGATGTAATTGATGTCCTTGGTGTGTTTCCAGACATTGTCAAATAGAATGAATTCAGAATTAAGTAAGAATGGACTTTATTCTAATGGGGTATTGCAATGGGGGAAACACCAAGTGTAGGATCCTCGAGAATCTCAAGGTGGCAGAAAGGGGCTTTCTTTTCTAGGGAAGACCTAATAAGATTAGAAAGAAGGTGAGAGAGGGTGGGCAAGATGGAGGGTGGCAAAATCAGATCCCTGATCAGAGAATGTTTTACCCTGAAGCCAGCTTGTTCTTAGGAGGGGTGTAAAGAAGGATTGGGAGGCTGAGGCAAGAAGATCTCTTGAGGCCAGAAGCTCAAGACCAGCCTGGCAGCATAGCAGGACCTTGTCTTTACAAAAAAGAAAGAAATTAGCCAGGAATGGTGGTGCATACCTGTAGTCCTAGCTACTGGGGAGGCTGTGGTGGGAGGATCACTTGAACCCAGGAGTTTGAGGTTACAATGAACTATTAGCATGCCACTGCAGTCCATCCTGGGTGACAAAGTGAGGCTTCATCTCATTTATGTAATTATATGTGTAATAATTCTTATTTTCATGTGATTATATATTGCTTTTTACTGACTGCCACTGGTCTTGAGCATTTTTTGTATGTGGTCCTTTATCTTCTGTGAAATAGTTTTCAGTAATTTTCTTACCTGGAATCTTTTTGTATGGTTATTGCTTTTCTCTTTTTTTTTTTTTTGTAAAACATACTCTGAAAATATACTCATAAATCCATGTTTATGTGTAAGGACTGTAAATATTTTTGTACAGGTTGTGTTTAGCTTTTTTTTTTTTTAACTTGGCTTTTTGCTTTTTATTGTGGTAAAATATTACAATATAAAATTTGTTATTATAGCCATTTTTAAGTATACAATTCAGTGACATTAACTACATTCATAATATTATGCAAAAGTCACTACTATTTATTTCCAGACCTCTGTATCACCCCACACAGAAACTCTATACTGAAACAGTGATTCCCATTTCCACCAACCCAACCCTGGCAATCTCTAACCTGCTTTCTGTCTCTATAAATCTGCCTATTCTAGATGTTTCATATAAATAGAGTCATACAATATTTGTTCTTTTTGTGCCTGGCTTCTTTCACTTACATAGTGTTCTCAGGGCTCCTCTGGGTCATAGCATTAGTAAGAACTTTATTCCTTTTTGTAGCTGAATAACATTTAGAGGATTGTTTTAGTCTTAACATCTTTCTGTACAAAAATGTGTAGCGCCACCCAGTTATCCTGTGAGTCATTTTCCAGCCTGGCATTTAGGGTCCTGTTTGTCTTGTCCAGCCCTGGCTGCTATGATGCCCTTTTACACTGAAGCCACTATTGAGTCATGAATAGTCACAGCCAATCTGCTTTCCAGTGTTATCACCCCCAGCTTTGCAAATCACGTATTATTGATGATTTTTTTTCTTTAATGTATATATTGTTTGAGTCAGGGTCTTACTCTATTGCCCAGGCTGGAGTGCAGCAGCATGACCATGGCTCACCACAGCCCCCACCTTCTGGTCTCAGACGATTCTTCCATTTCAGCCTCCTGAATAAGGGGGCCTACAGGCACGTGCTACCACATCCAGCTAATTTTTTAATTTTTTTGTAGAGATGATGTCCTGTTATGTTGCCTAGGCTGATCTTCAGTATTTTAATTAACCTTTTAATTCAAAAAGGAAAAGATTTTGTACTGCCAATAAATTATTCTATTCATGAAATGTACTAGTAATTAAGCTTGTAAATTTTTTGAAAGAACCCTGGGTTTTATTATTTTTTTATTTTTATTTTTTTAAACATATTTTTTATTTTAAAATTGTGGGATATAGTTAAGGGTTAGGTATACAGATATGCATCGTTCAGGCACCCTTGTTGATAAGGGGTGTCTCCTTGTCCCCAGAGAGATATTGACTACCATCAATCCCACCTCCCTTCTCCTCCCTATCCCCCCCCATAGTTTCCCACCACTGTCAATCCTTTTCTGATAGTATTATGATAGATGTTCAAGGTCCACTATATGAGTGAGAACATGTGATACTCAGGTCTTTGTTTCTGTGAGAGATCACTCAGTATTATAGACTCTAGTTCCATCCAGGTTGCTGCGAAATTCATGATTTTGTTCTTTTTATGGCTGTGTAGTATTCCATCGTGTCTATGTACCACATTTTTTAAATCCAATCCTCTTTTGATGGACAGCATGGTTGGTTCCAGGTTCTTGTCATTGTGAACAATGCTGCGATAAACATACGTGTGCAGGTATCTTTTTGATAGAGTGATTTGAGTTCTTCAGGTTATATTCCCAGTAGGGGGATTGCGGGGTCATATGGGAGGTCGATATTTAGGGCTTTTAGGAATTGCCACACTGCTTTCCACAGAGGTTGCACTAATTTACACTCCTACCCACAGTGTAGAAGTGTTCCCTTTTCACCACACCCTCTCCAGCAACTGTTATTTTTTGAGTTATTGATAATTGCCATTCTGACTGGAGTTAGGTGGTATCTCAGTGTGGTTTTGCATCTCCTTGATGATTAGTGAGGTTGAACATTTCTTCATGTATCTGTTGGCTGCTTGAATGTCTTCCTTTGAGAAGTGTCTGTTTATATCTTTTGCCCACTTTGTAGTAGGTTTGTTTGTTTTTTTCTTTTCACCACGTTTGAGTTCCTTGTAGATCCAAGATGTTAGGCCTTTGTCAGACCTGGAGTTGGCAAATACTTTTTCCCCGTCTGTGGGCTGTCTCCCTGCTCTCTTGATGGTTTCTTTGGCTTTGCAGAAGCTTGTCAGTTTAATGAGGTCCCACTTGTCTATCTTATCTCTTATGGCCCATGTGTTTCGAGTTTTGTTCAGGAATTGGATGCCAGTTCCAATTTCCATAAGGGTGTGTCCTGCATTTTCTAAGGTTCTTATGGTTTGAGGTTTTTCAGTTAGGTCTCTGATCCATTTAGAGTTAATTTTTGTGTATGGAGATAGATAGGGGTCTTGTTTGAATCTTCTGCATGTGGTCAGCCAGTTTTCCCAGCACCATTTACTGAATAGGTTCTCCTCTCCTGCATGGTAGTGGTGGAGGCTTTGTCAAAGATGAGTTGATTGAGAAATAGAGGTTTTGCTTCTGGAATCTCGATTCTATTCCATTGGTG
>NW_007252890.1:97240-98606 GCF_000164805.1 Carlito syrichta | reverse complement strand
CTGTCTTTGTGTGGTTACTGGTATGCTTTAGGGAATTTTGTTTGTGTGTCTGTTTTTCACTGTTCTCTGGCCTTGTGTCTCTTTTTCACCTGATAGTTGGTATGTATGTCTGTTTTCCCTCTCACTCTTCTCTCTTTCTAACTTCCTCTTGACCCCCCCTTCTTCCATTATTTTCCTCTTTCGTATCTCCTTTTGTTCCAGGGACCAAACCTACATCCCGCTGCATGGACAGATTGTAACGCAGTGGGAAATAGGTTCCACTGTGCCCATACACCTGTTGGTGGATACTGGAATCAGCAGATAGATTCTGAATCATAGCTTTCCCCTCAATTAAACCTCAAAACTACAAAAAGTACAGCCCCCAGCCCATACTCTGGCCTCAAAAGTGAACAAATCTACAGGGCCCTCATAAGGAAGAACAGGAGATTGAATAAACGAAGCAAAACAACCCCACCTCCCTGAAAAACAGAATTAAAGAAGGGGAGGGAAAGGGGGGAGAGAGAGAGAGAGATCTACACAAATGAAGAAAACCCAAAAGAAGAATATGGGTCTCTCCCAGACCCCTGGAAGGGCAGACACTGAGAAAACTGACTTCAGAATGCAAACAATGAAGAGCCCCCAGAATGGCTGGTCTCAAACTATAAACCTAGATATCAAGATATTAATGGAGAGATTGAAAAGAATTGAGGAGACGAGAAGAAACTAGGAAGGAGTTTAAACTGAGATAACAGTAATAAAGAATACTGTGAATGAAATAAATAACAAACTGATAAACATGGAAAGCAGAATTAGCCAAGCAGAAGAAAGAATCTCAGAGCTTGAGGACCAAAATATAGAACTAACCCAAACTGTCAAAAACATAGAAAACAAGCTTAAAAAGATAGAACAAAACCTTCAAGAGATGAGCGATTACTTCAAGAGAAAGAACCTAAGAGTAATTGGCCTTCCTGAAACAGAAAGAGAAACAGAGGCCACCTTGGAACAAACATTCCATGAGATTATTGAAGAAAACTTCCCTCATCTTATCAGTGATGCGAAAATTCAAACACAAGAGATTCAGAGAACCCCTGCAAGACAACAAATAAGAAGACCAACTCCAAGGCACATAATAATTCGCCTAAGCAAAGTAGGTATAAAAGAAAAATCCCTAAAGGCAGCAAGACAAAAAGGCCAGATCACCTACCATGGAAGACCAATTAGAATAGCAGCAGATTTATCTACAGAAGCCCTGCATGCTAGGAGAGCTTGGAGCCCTATTTTCAAAGTCCTAAAAGATAAACAATTTCAACCAAGAATAACCTACTCAGCCAAGCTAAGCTTCATCAGTGAGGGAGAATTAAATCTTTCCCAGATATACAATCCCTAA
>NW_007252890.1:27440-97089 GCF_000164805.1 Carlito syrichta | reverse complement strand
TAAGCAGCAGAAGAAAAGGAAAAAAGAACAACGTTCTTCACAAGAGTACAGGAAAAAGAGTAAAATACACATGAACCAACCCCAAACCCAAAAGAAAAACAAAGAGAAACAACAACAACAACTCTATAAGAACATTATGATAGGGACCGACTCTCACATTTCAATAATTAGCCTGAATGTGAATGGACTAAATGCACCACTGAAAAGACATAGAATGGCAAAATGGATAAAATATCTCCAGGCAACAATATATTGTGTTTTAAATCAGTTCTACAATTTAACAGACACGTCTTAGTTTTAGCAGAGTTGAACTTGTCAATCTTTTCAAAATTTCCCCCAAACGTTTCTTTTCTCATATAAGAAACCTTGTAAGTCAGGATGGCATGTTGAGCTCACAGAGTTAATTTCTTGGTGTCGCCTCATCACCAGGCACTGATTCCTTTAGGGCTGCATTTTAACATCAGGGTCTGGTTCTCATGTTTGAAATATGTTTAACCTCTGTATGCAGGTTTTCACTGTGAATAGTGGGTGAGGCAGGCTCCTTATCTAACGCAGTTCAGATGTTTGCTTTTTTCACTTTTAATTCCTTTATAGAATATTGCTGCCATGTAACTTCAGTTTTTGCATGTATTTAATAAATTTAGTTCCTTGTTGGTGTCTTTAACATGTTTTGGCTGGACATGAGTAGACTGAGAAATAGGGTATGAAGAAGCAATCAGAGGTTAGTTGAAGGTTTGTGGTTGGTTAAGGCTAAATGAGTATTCCCTTCTAAGTGAGACATGCTTTTGAGTTAGATTTTTGTTTTCTTACATAGTATCCTGGGGCATTCCAGCCATTTTGGTCTAATTGTCTCTTATTTCTTTAACATTCTACAGAGGGACTGCTTTTTCTTTCATTTTTCAAATATATGGCAAGTAGAGTCTCAAATCTGTCACGCTGCTCCCTGATCCTAACTCTTATAGGGCTGGCAGTAAAATCCTAAATGTCCAGTTCCTCTCCCATGTTCCCTAACTCCAACTTCTAATTCACAACATTATCAACTATTTGTCCCTTATTTTACATTTTAAAGAGACACAGAATTTTAATAGTTTACTTTTTTTTTTTTTAAACAGAGCAATGGATGGCGTGTTTTTAAAGATTTGTTTTCAAGTTGTGAACATTTCACAAGAGGAAAACGGTTTAATCCCCTAATACTCTACTATAAAGTTATCTAATTGTCTATCCTCCTTTTATTATCCTAGGCACAGATACCTTATCAGAATGGCTTTGGGTTAAGGTTGTCTTTGGAAACTTCATAGGGTGATGTGGCCTTAGTTACTCTTCTACCTTTTTGTGGCCTTGAGCTTCAGAACTGCCTGGCAATGACTCAGGATGCCCACAGTGTTCGTGTCTCCTAGATCATTTAGTGAATATGAACCTGGGTATGGAGCGGAGCCTCTTAGGAGCCACTGAATGCCCTGGGACTGAGAGAACTCTCTTGGCATATTTTATGTTTTAAAAAGCTAACCCTTTGGGACATTGAGATTTTTCTCTCCCCAACCCCAGTTTTCATTTCTTGCAGATACTTTGGTTGTCTCCCAATTGGATGTTGGTAATTAGAGGAAAAGGCAGAAATAATTCTTGTCCTCTGGATTTTTTCATGCTTTTGAAGGGAGAAAAATGACCCCCCAAAACAAGAAAATCCCTCCCCAGCAAGATGGCACAAGAACCTGCAAATTAAAATGTACCTGTGGTACACGGAGCACAGTGCAGTCTCCTGGGAAGGTGATTATTGAGCATTTCAGTGTAAGAATGGGAGAACCTCCAGTGTGGTAGATGGCCTGACTTGACACTTAAGTCACACATGCCTGTGTTTCAGTTAGTACAACTTCTTCCTGGTTTGTCCTCTTGAAAAGAGTTGTTCATTTTTTAGTCCCTTATTTTTAATTAATTCAATAAAACTTTTAAAGATAAGGTAAAATATTTCCAAAGAGGCACAAAAGAAGTGGATCTTAAGAATACATATATGTAGTTTTATATTTATGTTTTAGTTTTCTTTCCCTGAGCATGTGTAATAACTTTTTGAGGTCTGTTGTTTTAGGTGATTTCAAATGAAATTCCAGAGTTTTTCATACTATCAGGGAAAAGACATAGGGTAATATCTCTCTTCTGTTATATCTGCATAAAATGCATACAACTCCACACAAAAACACACAGTAGTTTAATTGAATTATAAAAATTCACCAAAGCATCACTTTGTGTTTGTTGCAGGGTGAAAATTTTATTATAGTAGATAAATCTGTTCTATTTTCTGTTACCTGTATTTGGCAGATTAATGCTACATCCTGTGGGACAACCTTACCCAATCATTGTGGCTAGGGTTTCCAATACTGTATTGAATGGAAGTGGAGTGGTAAAAGCAGGTATGCTGACTTGTCTCAGATCTTAGGGGGAAAGTTTTTTGTACGAGGGGACCCAAAATACCCTAGAATTTATTTATTTATTAAAAAATTGAGTTTATTCTCACATGTTTAAACTTTAGTCACCTTCAAAGTACTCTCCATTTGATGCAATACACCTATTGAGACAATTTTTTCCACTGCTTAAAACAGTTTTTGAACTTGTCAATTTTGATGCCTTTTAGTGTTTCTAACAATTTTGTTTCACCTCTTCTGCATTGGCAAGACGTTTCTCTTTGAGGACCTTTTCATCCAGGGAAACAGAAAAAAAAGTTTCTCAGGGTGAGATCAGGTGAGTAGGGAGGGTAGGGCATAGGGGTCATGCTGTTTTTGGTCAGAAACCACGCCCAGACTGGAGTGCAGTTAGTACTATGTGGGCAAGTCTGCTCATAAAATGGACAGATGCATTGAATGAACAACAACAACAACAAAACCAAAAACTCACCAGAACTGAATGCAGCCTCTCACAATGCTAGCTGGTACACTGATCTGATGGGTTCCTAGAACACTTACCTAGTAGGGGATACCCGTACCACTAGGCGTCTGCCCTCCAAAAAACACTTCTGAGTTTTTCGGACCCCCCTTGTACTTAATTGATTATTATGTTAGAGTTGGTTTTTTATATATGGCCTTTTGAATACAGTAGCTTCCTTTTAGTCCTAATTTATTGTTTTTTTTTTTAAATCTTGAATGGACCTTAATAATTTGCCAAATGCTTTTTTTTTTGCATCAATTGAGATACTTGTGATATTGCAGTCATTTTGCTAATGTCATGTATTACGTTGATTGATTTTGACATATTATTTTTGAATTTCAGCCTGTTTTTTTTTTTTGAGTCAGAGTCTCATTCTGTTGCCCAGGCTGGAGTGCAGTGGCATGCTTACGGCCATGGCAGCCTTGACCTGCTGGACTCAGGTGATCCTTCCACCTCAGCCTTCCAAGTAGCTGGAACTACAGGCATGTGCCACCATGCCCAGCTAATTTTTTGATTTATGGTAGAGAGGAGATCTTGCCAAGTTGCCCAGGCCGATCTGGAACCCATGAGCTCAGGCAATCCTCTCATCACAGCCTCCTAAAGTGCTGGGATTATAGGCGTGAGTCATCATGCCCGGCTTCTTTTTATCTTATAGTATCTTTGTCTATCTTTGTTGTCAGTGTAATTTTGGCCACATAAAATGAGTGTAAAGGTGTTTATTTCTCCATATTTTGGGAAAGAGTTTGAGAAGAGCTGGTATTCTTTTAATGTTTGGTAGATTTTAGCAGCAAAACTATTTGGTTTTGGACTTTTATTTGTTGGAGGTTTTGATTACTATATCAATCTACAACTGTAGGTCTGTTCAGATTTTCTAATTCTTCTTGACTCAGTCTTGGTACATTGTGTATTTTTAGACATTAGTTCACCTCAGCAATGTTATCCAATTTGCTAGTGTACCCTTAAGGACTTTAAACTAAGGTTTGAGGCATAGATTTCCCTTAATTCTACTGTTATCATGTATGTATTCTGCTATTTTTTTTTTTTGAGTTGGAGTCTCACTTGGTCGCCCAGACTGGAGTGCAGTGGCCGCTCCTGGCCACCGTGGCCTCGACCTGCTGGGCTCCGACGATCCTTCTGCCTCAGCCTTTCGAGTAGCCGGAATTACAGGCATGCGCTACCACGCCCGGCTGATTTTTTGATTTATTGTAGAGATGAGGTCTTGCTGCACAGGCGGGTCTCGAACCCACGGGCTCAGGCAATCCACTCACCTCAGCCTCCCAAAGGCGTGGGATTACAGGCTGAGCCACTGAGCCTGGCTTCCGCTATTTTTTTTTTCCCAAGCTGGAATCTCACTCCATCACCCAAGCTGGAATAGAGTGGCAAGCTCACGGCTACCCCAGTCGACCTGCTGGGCTACGGCAATCATTCTGCCTAGCCTTCCGTTTAGCTGGAATTATAGGTGTGTGCTACCATGTCTGGCTAATTTTTTTGATTTATTGTAGAGATGAGGTCTCGCCAAGTTGCTCAGGCTGATCTCACACTCGTGGGTTTAGGCGATACTCTCCGCTTGGCCTCCCAAAGTGCTGAGATTACAGGCTTGAGGCACCATGCCTGGCCGGTATTCTGCTTTTTTTGGATGTGGTAGTGTAGGGTAAGGAGTAGCATTTTATTGACCAATGATTTAATCTTATTTTAGTTTTATGACTTGTAAGTACTTTTCTGTTCTTACCCCTCTTTTTTATTAAGGCAAGAGGTTAGAGGGGGCTAGAATTAGGCATTTCCAGTATGTCAGGAGGTACGGTTTTGGTAAAATCTCCACTGATTAGGCTTTTGAGAAATAGTTCCTCTTTAAGGCAGGACTGTTAAAAGAAGAGAATTCTTTGGGCATATTTGAAAATAGCTACTTTTCATTTCTTGCTGGAAGCATGAACCACTTTTCCTGAATTCTCTACTGTGAGAGCCTTAAAGAGTTTTTAGAGAGAAAACTCATAAATTTGTGGGGACTTCTGAGACTAGGCATCTTGGAGATTGTAGGTCTTAAACTTCAGCAACTTAACAATTACAGTTTAGGTTTTCATACTCAGCAACTGCTCCTCACAGGTGTTTTGTAGGAATTTCTGATCATGTCAGTTATTCTTTGGATGTGCCCCTCCATCCCTCTGATTTTGAGATGGTGGTTTCCCCTGTGAACTTAATTCTCTGATGGGTCTCAGAAAGTTGTTCAGTTCAATTTATTTGCCTTTTTTTTTTTTGAGTTGGAGTCTCACTCTTGTCACCCAGGCTGGAGTGCAGTGGCACGCTCACAGCCACCGCAGCCTCGACCTGCTGGGCTCAGGCAATCCTTCCACCTCAGCCTTCCAAGTAGCTGGAACTACAGACACATGCCACCAGGCCCACTCATTTTTGTGATTTATTGTAGAGACGAGGCCTCACCAAGTTGCCCAGACTGGTCTCGAACCCCTGGACTCTGGCAATTCTCTCGCCTCAGCTTCCCAAAGTGCTGGAATTACAGGCTGAGTCACTGCACCCGGCCTTGCTTGCGTTTCACTTTTGTGGTTGTGAGAATGTTCCTTTCTATGCCCTTGCCTGTGAGACTGGACTAAGCAATTAATTTTTAAAAATCTGTTTCATGAAACATAGTCACAAAAGAATGAATAAAACATTTGTCGTAAGTGTTAGTAATAATAATAGAAACATCTTGGAATTTTCATCAAGTTTTACAATTGGGCCTGGGGCAGTCATAAGTTTCCTGTTGGTCACCTCCCAGACTCATTTCCATCTTGCCTTTTAGGTGATCAGTGTCCTGATTCTTTGGCTGTTTTTCATATTTTTTACCATCTTATATTTCTGTTGTTGTTTTAGTTTTGCCTCCTTTGAACTTAATAAATGAGTATTAATGAAATTAAAATGAAAAGGTAGATCAATTGGTTTCCTTGCCTTGGTATGTTTTACACGTGCTAGGGTCAGAGGCTGTGTGCCATCCCACATCACTCATCCAGTGCAGTGCTTATAATATTTGGACTTTTTTATTTTTATTTTTTGAGTTGGAGTCTCACTCTGTTGCCCAGACTGGAGTGTAGTGGCCGCTCCCAGCCACCGCAGCCTCGACCTGCTGGGCTCCGGCGATCCTTCTGCCTCAGCCTTCCAAGTAGCTGGAACTACAGGCGTGCGCCACCACGCCCGGCTGATTTTTTGATTTATTGTAGAGATGAGGTCTCACTAAGTTGCCCAGATGGGTCTCGAACCCGCAGGCTCAAGCAATCCACTCACCTCAGTCTCCCAAAGGCGCAGGATTACAGGCTGAGCCACCAAGCCCGGCTATATTTGAACTTTTTAAAGTTTATTTTTGCTCTTGTAGAAAAATACTATTCCTATCCTTTTATGTCAGTCTGCAAGTATAAATGCACAATAAATTTTCTGGATATTCATGAAAAATTACTGTACTGTAGATTGTGGTAGAATTCAAATTACAGAAAGTAGCAATGGAGTATATCCATTGGCTCCTCCTTCATTCTTGCATAACTGTTTGCTGTGGACATCACTACTTGGAATTCTCTAATTGGCTAATTTTTTTTTCTTCTAATAGATGTCAAATATTATCTACATGATATTTTATTTGGTTGTTTTGTTTCCATGTTATCCATGGAAATGGATCATCTGTCACATACTTTTATCTGTTAATTGTTTTTTGCTCATTTTCTCATTTTTTATTCATTTTTACTCAGCACACTCATTTTTTTTATAGTGCATGTGAATTAGGAAAAACTCCTTAATTGTGTTTTTCCCTCTACTCTCTCACTATAACAATCATCAACACAGAAGAGAACTTCTGTGACCAAATGTGGGGGTTTCTCCCCACCACCAAGCAGCACACACCAGCTGGATGTCATCTAATTCGATTCAGATACTTTTTACCTGGAGATGGTGTCAGATTCCACAGGGTGAGGGCTCAGTCCCCAAAGACTGCCTCTCCCCCAGACACCAGTGGCAAGGCCAGGCCTCTGGAGTTTCTGACCGACCAGCTTCAAGTTGGGGTTCCCACAGCCCCTCTCTTTGCATTTGATTAATTTGCTGCAGCAACTCAGAGAACTCAGGGAAATATGTTTACCAGTTTGTTAAGAAGGATATTTAAAGGATACAGATGAAGACTTGTGTAGGGTGACATATGGGGCAAGATGCTTCCATTGCCACCCTCCAGGATCCTCCATGTGTTCAGCTATCCAGAAGTTCTTCGAACCCAGACTTCTGGGTTTTTATGGAAACTTCATGACCTATTCCGCCAAGATGTAAGATAGGACCTTCTCTAGGAAGAGTCCTAAGACCCACAATCAGAAGACAGAGAAGATTGGAGTCCTGCCTTGGGCAGGTGAAAGTAGGGCATGAGAAAGTCAGAGAGAGTCTGTTCCTAAGACCTGCCCCAGACGCCTGACACACAACATTGCAACAAAAGACTGTAACAGAGGCTATAGGGTTAGGAGCTGGGAACTGTGGATGAAAGCCAATATCTATATCAACATCACAACATATGTTATAGATTTTTATTTTACTATGTTTTTGTCTTTTAAATCCCCTAATTTTGATATATTTAAATTTATTGGTCTTAGTATTGCTTAATTTTTTTCTTATATAAAAAACCTGCCTATTTTGTCAAAACAATTGGTCTGTGACAGCTGCACATGTTCTAGTTCTGTTTTTCACATTTGAATGTACAATAAATAATTTTCTATGGAATAGAGAGCAATTCAGTTCGTGTTTTCAAATAACCAGTTATATTTGCCCCATGTTTTTAAGTGCTTGAGATTTCCTTCACTTTTCTGCAGTACCTCCACTGTCATTAGTCAACTTTCCACATAAGTTCCAGCTCACTAAAGTCTCTTTTCCTTTCCTTTAGCCTATTTGTTTATCTCTCTGCTTATACCATGCTGCCTATACTATATTATGAATGTTATATTTGAAATCCTTGATGGATGTTAGACAAGCCATCCTGCTGTTGTGCAAAAGGGACTTTGACAATTGTTAGACATTTATTATTTTTACAGGTTTTTGAAAAGTAATTTTTTTTTTTTTTTAGTTGGAGTCTCACTCTGTTGCCCAGACTGGAGTGCAGTGGCCGCTCCCGGCCACCGCAGCCTCAACCTGCCAGGCTCCGGCGATCCTTCCGCCTCAGCCTTCCTAACAGCCGGAATTATAGGCATGCACTACCATGCCTGGCTGATTTTTTTTTTTTTGATTTATTGTAGAGATGAGGTCTCGCTGCCCAGGCGGGTCTCAAACCCGCGGGCTCAGGCAATCCACTCACCTCAGCCTCCCAAAGGCGTGGGATTACAGGCTGAGCCACCGAGCTCGGCGAAAAGTAGTTTTTATTGACCACTAAACAGTCTGTTTCGTGGACTTATGGAATATTATAGGGATATCATTTGTAAGAGGTGACCTCTAGATGACATTGAGTTCTTTCCAAGAAAACATATATCATCTTTCCATTTATTCCATTCTGCTTTGACATTTCCCAATATAAATTTAAAAATTATTCATTTAAATTATTAAATATTATTAGGCTTATTTACTTGATTAAATTTGGTCTGGAGTAAACCATTTGCAAGCTTCCAAGTGTTCTCTTTTAGTGTAACCACATGGAATGAGCTCATTTCTCAATTAACAAGTTGTGACAACATACATGAAATATTGTCTACCAAGGAAGCTTATTTAAATACTCAGTGCTCAGAGTGTTTTATTGAGGCTGATCACCTAGTAACCACTGTGAGAAGAGAACCAGATAATAGTCTTTCAGAAGAAAAATAGGAGTTCAGCAAATGTCATATTGTTTAGAAAAACTAGCCACAATGAGTCACTTAGGTTTTTGAGATGCCTCCCAAAACCTAAGTTTCCTGATACCAGCATAGGTCAGACTTTGTGAGCAGGCATTTCTAAGCATAAGTAGACTCAGAACTGGCAGTATTTACTCTTTTTTTTTTTTTTGGAGTTGGAGTCTTACTCTGTCACCCAGTGGAATGCAGTGGCATGCTCATGGCCACTGCAGCCTTGACCTGTTGGGCTCAGGTGATCCTTCCACCTCAGCCTTCCAAGTAGCTAGAACTACAGGCACGTGCCACCATGCCCGGCTAATATTTTTATTTAGTGTAGAGATGAGATCTCACCAAATTTCCCAGACTGGTCTTGAACCTGTGGGCTCAGGCAATCCTCTCACCTCGGCCTTCCAAAGTGCTGGGATTATAGGCAAAGCCACTGCACCCAACCTCAGTCTTTACTCTTTTATGCACACCATGTAGTAGGACTTTGTAGTGACGGGTACTGGAGATATATTCTACAAAGAAACATTATGGGTGACTTAGCAAATTTTACTCCCTGGACCCATCAACAACAAGGATGTTCCTACTCTGCTATTGCCTTTCTGAATAGTTCAATTTTAACATAAGAACTGCTGTGTGTGAGGAAGTAAGTGTGGACAGAGATGAACAGTACTGATGACCAAGCCGTGGCATAAATGTTTACCACAATTTGAACATCGTATGAGTTGACTGTAGATATCCAGTGCTTATAGTCTTACCCATCCTCCTCTACAAAAATATGGAATGTTTTAGGACTCAGTTGCCTTTGAGGATGTGGCTGTGAACTTCACTCAGGAAGAATGGGCTTTGCTGAATCCTTCCCAGAAGAATCTGTATAGAGATGTGATGCAGGAAACCTTCAGCAATCTGGCTTCTATAGGTAAATATAACCATGTTTCTTAGTCAGAGAATAAACGTTTTATGGTTTTTAATGCTGTTCCATGATTTGAAATGTGGAAAGGGACTCCTTTGGTAAATCAATCAGGCATGGTGCCAGTGTAAAATGAGTGTTGTGTCTTACTCTGTTTTTTGTTATTATAACAGAATATCTGACATTGGGTAATTTACAAAGAAAAGAGTTTTATTTTGGTTCATGATTCCAGAAAGTCAAAGATTGGCCAGTTTCATCTGGTGAGGGCCAAGTGCTACTTCAACTCATAGAGAAGTGGTATGTACAAATAGATTACATGGTAAGAGAAGAAGAGCCAGTCTAGAAGCTAAACTTGCTTTTATAGCAATCTATTCTCTGGTAACAAATTCAGTCTTGCAAGGGTGATAATACATGCCCTGGCAAGGGAAGGCATTAATCCATTAATGACGATCCATGTCCATAACCCAAAACCTTCCACAGGGCCTCACCTCCTAACACTGCCATATTTTTGACCAACTTGCAACATTAATTTTGGTGGGTAAAAACCATATTCCCTCCATAGCACCTAGAATTTAGTAATTTTTCTATAATTTCCAGTAATTTGTATTCTTTATGGATCTACATTTTAGGAAGCAAAGGAGAAGACCAAAGCATTGAAGATCAGTATAAAAATTCTTGGAGAAATCTAACGTAAGTTTCACTCACAAGGGGAATTAACACCCTTTGGGCAATCTTAACATGTCATAATATTTCAAAAACAAGTAAACAAAATACATTGTCACAATTTTAATTATTCTTTGAAAGTTTCTACCACATATATATACTTCAATGTAACATAAATGTTTGATGTTGGCAAAATAGCTCACTTGGAAACAGTTCTGTCTTAGTCTTTTTACATTACTACAAAGGAATACCTGAGGCTGGAAAATTTATAATGAAATTAGATTTATTTGGCTCATGGTTCTCCGGACTGTACAAGTAGCATGACACTAGCATCTGCTTCTGGTGAGGGTTTCAGAGAGCTTCCAGTCATGGCAGAAGGGGAAGGAGAGCCTATATGTCATGTAATGAGAGAAAGGAGCAAGAGAGAGAGAGAGAAAGAGGTGCCAGATTCTTTTTAACAATCAAGTCTGACAGGAACTAATAGAGTGAGAAGTCATTCATTACTGTAGGGTATCATTCATGATTTGCCTCCATGACCCATATACCTCTCCACTAGCCTCCATTTTCAGGATCACATTTCAACATGAGATTTGGAAGGGACAGATACCCTACCTGTATTAAGTACTAAGGAATTGCATGTGAGAATAATACTGTTTTGATAATAGCTGTAGGCTGGGTGCAATGGCTCCTGCCTATAATCCCAACACTTTGGGAGGCTGAGGTGAGAGGATTGCCTGAGCTCACGGGTTCGAGAACAGCGTGGGCAACTTGGCAAGATCTCATCTCTAACATAAATCAAAAAATTTGCTGGGCATGGTGGCACATGCCTGTAGTTGGAAGGCTGACGTAGAAGGATTGCCTAAGCCCAGTAGGTGGAGGCTTGGTGGCCATGAGCGGGCCACTGCGCTCCAGCCTGTGCGACAGAGTGAGACTCCAACTAAAAAAAAAGATGAAGTAATAATAATATTAATAATTGCTGTGGGGCAGAGAGTGTGTTGCAGACTAATGTGTTCACTTTCAAACAGTTTAGTCATGGCAGAAAACTTTCACTTTTCCTGATTTTGTTAGCAAAAGTTTAAGACCTGTAAGAAAATAAAAGCATTAATATACTTATCATCATTAATTATTGGTTTATCTTTTTTTTTTCAGAAGTCTTATGGTAGAGAGACTGTGTGAAAGTAAAGAAGGTAGTCAATGTGGAGAAATCTTCGGCCAGGTTTCAGGTCTTAGGATGAACAAGAAAATTTCTACTGGATTAAAACCATGTGAATGCAGTGTCTATGAAAAAGTCTCTGTATGTCATTCATCTCTTTGTAGGCACATCATGTATCACTCTGGAAGCAAATCATATGATTGTGAGGCATGTGGAAAGAAGCCATATAAATGTAAACAATATCAGAAAACCTTCACTTTCAAAAGAGTTCAAAGAGACATAGTAATGCATACTGAAAATGGACATAATTGTACTGTATGTGGGAAAATCAAAGATTTTCCCAATTCATTTAGAAGGCACCAAAGAGCTCACACTGGAGAAAAACCCCATGAATGTAAGAAATGTGGGAAAGCATTCAGTTTTTCCTGTTCTCTTAATAGACGTAAAAGGATTCACACTGGAGAAAAATCCTGTGAATGTAGGCAATGTGAGAAAGGTTTCAGATGTTTCAGTTCTCTTTGTAATGATGAAAGAACTCATACTGGAATGAAACCCTATGAATGTAAGGAATGTGGAAAAGCCTTTAGTCGTTCCAATGACCTTCGTGACCATGAAAGAACTCATACTGGAGAGAAACCATATGAATGCAAGGAATGTGGGAAAGCATTCAGTTGGTTCAGGTCCTTTCAAAGACATAAGAATGCCCACAGTGCTGAAAAACCCTATGTGTGTAAGAAATGTGGGAAAGCCTTCAGATCTTCCAGTTCCCTTCAGAATCATGAAAGAACTCATACTGGAGTGAAACCCTATGAATGTGAGGAATGTGGTAAAGCCTTCAGTTGGCTGTATTCCTTGCAAGGACATATAAAAGCTTATGCTGGTGAAAAACACTACGCATGTAAGAAATGCGGTAAGGCCTTTAGATATTTCAATTCCATTCAAAAACATGAAAAAACTCACACTGCACAAAAATCCTATGAATGTAAGAACTGTAAGAAACACTTCAGATGTTTCCGTTTTCTTCAAATACATGAAAGGATTCATACTGGAGAAAAGCCCTATGAGTGTAAAAGATGTGGTAAAAGCTTCAGTCGATATAGTTCCTGTCGAAAACATGAAAAGTCACATGCTGGAGAGAAACTCTGAATGTAAGAAATGTGGCATTTATTTTCCCAGGTTTCTTCAAAGACAATAAAGGAATCAAACAGGAGGAAACTTCTATGACTGTAAAAAATGTGGTAAAGCCTACAGTTTTTTTCCAGTCCTTTTTGAAAACTTGAAAGGACTCACATGGAAGGAAAGGAAAACTTGAAAGGATTCACACAGAATGTAAAGAATGTGTTAAAACCTGTATTTGTTCAGTTGCATTTGTTGGCATAACATAACTCATTCTGGAGAAAAATGAGTATACCAATTGTGGAAATGCCTTTGTTTCTCTTATACTCATTCTAAGACATATAATAACACACACAACACAGGTTGACCTTATACATATATTAATATAAGAATGCACACCGGATTGAAGCCCTAGTAGTTTGGAAAATACAGAAAGTTCTAAATTTTAACATTTACCTTAAAATTCATGTGGTAACTTTCACTGGAAATAAATATTGTAAGTTATATGGAAAACCTATTGCAAGTTAATTATAGTATAATGCTCAAGAAAATTCACAACATACATAAAATTTTATAGGAGGTATAACTAGATTGTATTTATTGGTTGTTCATTTTTAAAGCGGGTCTCTGGACAGTACATGTCAACTTTTGCAAGGAAACATTGAAGTGAGAGTTTTGTAGATACTCTTTAAGCAATCATGTGAGTTTAATATGAAATATATATTTTTAAGCCAGTAAAAAATTTTTTTTCTCTATCCATATTAAAGTGTATTGGATATCTGGTTGAAATAAAATGTATTTCTAATATATATGTAGGTTTAATTTTTATATGGTTTAATTGTTCTGTGATTAATAAGCCATTGAAAAATGAGTCTTTGTTAATTGTTGGCATTCTCTTTTGGCCCCTTAGATGGCAGGATTTGTATATCCTCACCCATTATACAAATATTCCATCCTTTGTATGACAAAAATTACATTTTTTGGTGTTAAAAAGTATTTTCTTTGCTAATAAAAGAACTTAATATTAATGAGTTTTGGGGGAATAAGTACATATTTGAAGATGTTTAGGTATTGATTCCATTTCCTTAGGTCTTTTTTAGTTTCTTCTTTCTCCTTTTATGGATTTTAGTAGATTGTGTCTAGGAATTGGTCTAATTGATCTAGGCTGTCGTTTATGAACATGAAATTTATAATATTCTTTTATTATACTTTTAATATTTACAGGATCAGAAATGATGGCCTCTCTTTTATTTTTGATATTTGTAATTTACATCTTTCTCTTGCTAGTCTGGCTTGTTTACCATTTCTATTGATCTTTTCAAAGAAACATCTTATTTTTCAATAATTTTTTTCTGCTGATTTCCTGTTTTCAATTTCATTGGTTTTTGGTCTAATTTGTATTTTATTTCTTCTGACTGATTTGATTTATGTTACACTTCTTTCTCTGAGGTCTTAAAGTGAAGATTATATCATTGATTTCATATTTTTTGTTGTTTTTAATTAGACATCCAGTGCTATGAATTTGTAGCATTGATTTTGCTACATCTCACAAATATTGATAGGCATATTTTCATTTTAATCTACTTAAAATATTAATTAAATTTGCACAGAACATAATTTTACTCTTTGAGTTGCAATGTGACTGTGAGTTTTAATTACATGAGTCCAGTGATTTCTCATGTAAATTATTGGCATGTTGTTTATTTTACTTGTACCTTTTTGAAAATCCTTGTTAGGTACTAATTCTAATTTTATTCTAATTTTATTTCTCTGCACATACCTTAAGTGATGTACATTTCAGAATTCTAAAGAGTATGAAGAACTCTATTTGTGTTAGAAAGACTTATTTCAGAAACAATCCAGTGAGACACACTTGCTTTGCTGCCATTTTCTCAGAAGACCTCAGTATTTCCTGTTTCTTCCATGTGAGTCCACCTGCCTACATTGGAGACTTGTTTTTTTCTAATATATTCCTTTAGTCCTATACATTTCTGATGACCACTGCTTTTGCTGTGTCTCACAAATGTTGGTATGTTGTGTTTTCATTGTCTTTCAGTTCAATGTATTTTTGGTTTTTCTAGAGACTTTCTCTTTACATTTCTAAGAGTTGGAGATGTTTCTGTCGTCTTTATGTTACTGGTTTCTAGTCTGATTCCATGATAGTCAGAGAACACACTATGTTTAATCTGATTTTTAAAATTTACTTAAGTTTGTTTTATGGCCCGGAGATGGTCAGTCTTGGTTTATGTGTCATGGGCACTTGAAAAGAATGAATATTCTGATATTGTTGAATAAATTGTTCTAAATATGTCAACTAGAACCTTTTAGTTGGTGATGATGTTTAATTGTTCTACTTTTTTTTGCATATTTGCTGCTGAAATGTACTTAGTTCTTTTTTTAGAGAGAAATTTCAGTCTCCAACTATAATTGTGTATTTGTCAAATTGTCTATTTTTCCTTTCAACTTCTTTCAGTTTCTGTTGCAAAATTTTCAGCTTTGTTGGTTGGTGCATACACATTTTGAATTGCTATGCCTTCTGGATGGATTAAGCAGTTTATCTTTTTTTAAAAAAAACTTATTTTGTTCTTGTTGCTGTTGTTGAGAGAGGCTCTCATTCTGTCACCCAGGCTGGAGTGCAATGGCACGATCCTGGCTCATTGCAGCCTTGACCTCCTGGGCTCAAGTGATCCTCCCATTTCAGCCACCCTAGTAGCTGAGACTATCGGCACCCACCCCACACTGGCTAATTTTTAAAGTTTTTTTTTGTAGAGATGAGGTCTCACTATGTTGTCCAGGCTGGTCTCAAACTTCTGGGCTCAAGTGATTTTCCTGTCTCAGCTTCCCACAGTGCTGGGATTGCAAGCATGGGCCACTATGCCCAGCCCTCTTTTATCAGTATTTAATTTTCTCTATTTCTCAAGTAATTTTCTTTTCTCTGAAATTTATTTTATCTGATATTACTGTAACTACTAGTGCTTTTCTTGATTAATATTGGCATTTTCCCAAGCTTTTGAGAGGGCATATACATGGTCATATTTATTAATCCACTTAATCTTTGTCTCTAATTGATTATTTTAGGCATTTAAGGTAATTGTTGCTAAGATCTTAGTCTGACATTTTATTTTTTGTTTTCTCAATTTTATTTCTTGATGTTATTAAGGTCATGCTTAGGCCATGTCAGGCTTGAAGGAGGTTCTGAAAAACACTCAAATAGACAATGTGAATAATTACAAGGTACATCCACATTTTTCTATCTTTCCCAGGACAGTCCTTGAAGAGACCAGGAAATCCAGCAAGAATGGGAATTCCTTGGAAGTGAGTTTCAACTTGTGTCAAGAAAGAGAATCACATACCATCAAAGGCAGTTTTCCTAGGGTCTCAAGAACAAGGATATGTAGAAGATCTGGGCCTCACAGGACTGTGGTCCTCTTTTCTACCTAAAAGGTACTACTGCCTCCAGATACTTTCATGATGGCAACCTCATGATTCCAATACCTAAAACAGTCACAACTGGGAAGATCTAGACTTCCCCATTTTGTGCCGGACATGTTTTGGAGAAAACCTGTATATCTGGATTATCAAATAAAAACGTGAGGAAAAAAATGCAAAATCTGTGCCAGGCCATTCAGTATTTTTCTGGGGCCCTAGGGTCCACATAAGTTTCAAGGAGACTGAAGGGTGCCAAACCTTCAGGAAATTGAAGAATAACTGTCATACCTGCCTTTGAAGCCTAGAGTATCACCTGCTCATTTAAGTTTGTGGTACAGAATTGTCTTTCAAAGATGACATGCCAAAGTTAGATATCAACAAAGAGTATTACATGCAGAATATGGAGAGAGGTTTCTCACTCTGAAGGTCATAGCCGGTTGGCCGGCTGGGGAGAGCCACAAATACCAGTGACATGTTGGACAGACTGGCCTGTACCACCCCCGAGTATCATGTGCTCCTGGATAAAAGAGGAGAGTAACAGAGGAGAGGAGTATACACAGACATGAGTGACCCAGAGATCCAGATGATCCTCTTGCTGATCAGAAATTCTTTTTTGAGTTGGAGTCTCACTCTTGTCACCCAGGCTGGAGTGCAGTGGCACACTCATGGCCACCACAGCCTTGACCTGCTGGGCTCAGGTGATCCTTCTGCCTCAGCCTGCTGAGTAACTGGAACTACAGATGGACGCCACCATGCCTGGCTATTTCATCAATATAATATATGTATGTGTATTATACAATATAATCGATGACCCTGGAGCAGATAAACTTATAAAGCAGGCTTCAACCACACCTTGTCTGGATTCCCCCAGAGGACAAGATTATCCCTACAGTAGATGTTGGTAGTCTGGGTGATACTATTACTGAGACAGACCTAAAAACTCTATCACTTTGGGAGAGATCTGGACACTTATTGTTGTGCAGACAGCAGTATGCTTTCCTGCAGGTTTCCACAGGGCAGGCTGCAGGAGGGGCTGCTGAGAAGTCCCTTAACAAGCTGATTATCAATGGTTGCTAACAGGGAAAAATAGAGAATCCCAAGCAGCCAGAGGAAAAGAAAAAGAGGGCAGACGACAGACTCTGGGATCCAACTAGGGCCGGTTCCAGAACAGGCAGGAGCTCTTCCTTCCTAACGCAGCTCTGGTCTTCACCCTGGAGTGTCATTGTATAGAGGGGCCACATTTCCTATTTTTGACCATGAAATAAACCTGTCAAGGATGACAGACCTAGGGAACTGGCCTCCTGGGCCCTCACTCCTAAGATCTGGGGCAAGTCTTGTACCCTGGAAGCAGGGCCCCAGTGCCATGTGTTTGACCTCAAACCTCTGCTCCATGGTGATCAGGTTGCGGCCACTCGGGGTGTGGGAGCCAGACCATCCCTGCCTGCCTCCTTGAGTAGATGAGGTTGGTGGCTGGTCTGCCTGTTTCTGCCCCATCCTCATCGAGGTTGCTGGTTGTTCTTCGAACCTGGTAACATCACTGGTTTGGCCCTGCTGGGCATGAGCAGGCCCCAGGTACCTGCACATTGTTCCAAAGGCTCTTACCCTGCCCTGGGCAAGATTCTAGTTCTGGCCAGGGCCACAGGGGGCTTGGTTCCCTGTATGGCCATCCTGGGCATCCCTAGTGCCCATCTTCCAGAACTCAGGTTGAGGCCAGGTTGGGTCCCACTGGGTATGGGACTTGTACTCTGTGAGGGGGACTCTGTCACACAATTTGGCCAGCATGAGGATGCTGCTGGCTGGGGCTTTGAGGATGCCATGCTCACCCTTCCCTCCACTGGCCTCCAAGTGTCCAGCTTCCTTGTTGACCCTGATGTCACATGGCTAAGGAGTTCTCTGGGGCTTCAAGGCAGCTTGCTGGTGCTTCCCTGGCTCCTTTAGGACCATGTGAGTTAATGGCTCCCAAAGAAGGTCAGATGCAGTCACCACCATATGGGGGAGGGATGTCTCTGTATCTGCCTCCATGTTTCCAGTGTGCTGGGCAGGTTCTGGTGTTGCAACCCTAGTGGGGTTGCAGGGTGGGACCTGTCCTGTATTTCTGATCTAGGGAAGAGATGGAAGAGATAGGAGCCCAGCATCCTTGCTTGAATCTGTACCATGTAAACCATTGGCTCCTGATGTCCAGATGCATGGGGAGTTTGGGGGGTAAATTCCAACACAGAAATCACCAAACAACTGGTGGTCTGAATGTTCTGAGTCAGGGACAGGATGGCTACCCTCTGAGCCTCCAGACCCCCAGAAAGCAGCCTGCTTCCCTGCACTCTGCAGATGTCCCCTCATGCAGCTGGGCCTCAGCTTTTGGGACAGCCCAGTCAAGCAAGAATGGGGGAGGACTAGGCTTGTGTTTGAGGGGTGCTGCCCCATGGGCTGCTAGAACTGGGCTGGTAGGCTCGGGAGAGGTAGCCTGTCTTCCTTGGGAAGTGTCTCCATGCTGGGGGATGCCCACAGAGGCCTGGGCGCCAGGACACTCACTGCAGGTCCAGGGCCTTCCTGGGGAACTCCTTAGGTTGAACTGAAAGAAAAGTAGACTCAATCGACTTCTCCACTGAGCTCATCTGGCCCTCACAGGGTGGGACCCCATGAACCAGGATCCCTGGAGTCTTTGGGTTCTGTATGTGGTTTAACATTGAGGACATCCCTGTAGGTTGCTGATCCCAGAGCTAGAGTGTGCGCAGCATGCAGAATGGTTGCTGTTGGGATACCTCAGGCTGTTCCTGTGATGGTCCCTCTATGGTTTGGGCTCGCACAGGGCTCCCTGCTGCATGCCCTCACCCTAGGACTGCTCTACCTCGACTTCAGCCCTGGTACAGAACTCAGGTAGGAGAGGTATTCACTGTCACCTAAGCCCCCTTGCCACACTAAAATGGGGTCTGTCTCCACTGTGGTTGAGATGCCCTCCAGGCACTAGGCCCCTCTGCCCTCTGGTTGTCATTCCATGCCAGGGCTAGACTTTGCCACACTCAACTCTGGGTTCTGGCTTTGCACTGGGGTCTCACCTGGGCCCTCTCCTAAATCCTCTCTGAGTCTCAGACACTAGTTCAGGGCATGTTGTTCTGCCACCCTTGGAGGGGCACTCCTGCTGCTTTCTGGGGCTGTTGGCATTGGCTCTCACAGGTGGATCTGACCTCTCTAGTGCACTTCAGGGGGCTTCAAAGGCAGGAGCATAAACATCTGGTGAAAACAGCTCCTTCAGCCCTATACAGCAGAAGCTTGGCCCTGTCCCAGTGCCTTTATTCCATCCAGGGAAAGAAGAGGAAATGAAACTGAACCCGTGGAGAACTCCACATCCCAGATCAGTAACTGGCTGTGAATTGGCCTCCTGGCAGACCCAGCAGGGATCAGCCCTCCCCACTCCCCCAACCCTATGGGAGCCCAGGCCTCTGGGAAGGAGGGGAGGACTTCTCACCATGTACTTCATCAGCACTTGGGAGCACCTTCCTTAAAACTTGCTCCTGATGGGCTTAGAATCTCTAGCACCTGCAGACTTCTGAGAGGCTCCCAGGCCTCAAGAAATCAGAGCCTGCTCCCACGATAGGAGCCATAGAGCTGGAAGAGCTGGGCAGTGGCAGGGGCCCCCAGACCCCGAGGACTCCCACCCTTCTATCCAGTGACCCCACCAAGTGGCCTCAGGGAGGTGGGATGGGAAGGTCCCTGGACCCTGACTGAGGGCATTGCCAGCAGCATCCTGGGCTGAGGTTCCACAGGTGCAGATCTGCTTTCAAGTTGTAAGGAGGACCATGACTGGTGAGGGCTTTGTGTAGCCCAGTTGGGGACATTTGCAGATGGCAGGGTGACTCGGAGGGTAATGGGGAGTGGATGGCTATCTCCTGGATGTGGGATTAGGTGGGGGCAGGGGACACAGGATGGAAGACACTACCACCTGAACTTTGTATGGCCATGAGTGGAGAGAGCAACCTGCTGGGAGGCAGAAGGAACAGCAGGGAGGTAAGAGTCACCTGGAAAAGGTTGAGGCCAGAAGGCCATTGCTTCAGGACACAGAGGACAACCTTGGGAAGGTTGCTATGCCCTTTGCTGATGGGGGCAAGGAGGCATCTGACTCAAGGTATGGGGGTCCCTGTCCAGCCCCAGGCTCTTTTGTGACTCTGAGCAGGGAAACTAAAGTCTTAAAATGAGTTGGGAACAGAAGGCACCCTGCCTGTAGGTTGCAATCACCTGGCCAATCTGGCTTGGCTGTGTTGGCCTGCAGCTGAGCTAGTGCCCAGAAGGTGTCTTCCTCATTCAGGAACATGAGCAGTATGATGGTGATATTGCTCATGCCCCTGCAGTAGTCCACCTCCTGCAAGAGTCAAGGTTGCTGTGGAAAGGCATCACTTGGGAGAGTTGAGGTAACTGGGGAGACTTGGCCAGGCCCTAGGAGATTTGGGGTGCAGCCTTTGGGCCCCACCCCTGGCACTTTGTATCAGGACTGAGTGAGTAATGCAAATCTCAGTTTATAAGGAGCTTGGAGAGACTCCTACAGCATCCAAGCTCTTGTGGCCAGAAAGGGCATAGATGAGGAAAATTGAGGGCCCCCACCCCAGAATGCCAGGCCAGGGAGGCTGCTGTGCCATTCTCGTGGCAACACTCATGAACTAGACCTCTATGAGGGCCAGCTCAGTGGCCCTGACTGCCCCACACAGGGTCCTGGGATGGCCCATGGGCTGGGCACAGGATAGCTGAGACTAGATTCTGTGTGGGCAGCCCATGGTGTAAGCTCAGCAACTTTCCCTGGCAGAATGGTCTTCAAAGTGGGGTCCGAGCGGGAACAGCCATCTCAGTGACCTGCTCCCTGTTGCTGTGCTCTTACAGGGTTCGAGTGAAGGAGAACTGCCAAGTTTCTGCTTAATATGATAGCTTCAGTATTTAAACTTAGGACAAAAGAAATGTCCGTTAGGCATGTCAACTTGCAAAATATTCTGATAGGAGCCTACTGCAACACTGGCAAACTTGTGTTTGGGGCAATCCCAGGAGGAGGAGTTATTTCTTGTTCTGAGTGGTGGACAGATCCAAGTGAGACCAGGAATCCCCCTTATCCCTTTCCATCTTGGTTTTAGAGACCCCCCTCTCCTTGCTTGGATATTCATGACAGTAGTGAGCTTGATCCTACCTGGTCTGTCCTGGTTTGTCATGAAATGAATATTAAATTTTAAAGAAGCAACGTCTAGGAGACACCATGTTCTTGATTATGGGACTCTCACTTCTGGGGATCCTCTGTTGAATACAGAATATGTCAAAAGTATGTAAAATAAATCCTGCCTAGGAAAGAGAGAAGAAAGGGTTTTGTTTTGTCACTATGCTGTTTAATTTTGTCTAAGAAACCCTAGCAATGAATTTAAGGCTAGGTTAAGATAAGATTGCCCACCAAATAAGCAGTGAGTTCTTCAGAACACCTCAGTTTTTAGAAAATTTAGTCGGTAAAATCTACATACAGTGAAATACAAACATCCCAGATGGTTGATTTTTTTTTTTTAGTTTGCACACATGAAAGTTCAGTCTGGAACTACAGTTCCACAGGTCTGAACCAATGTGGACAGTCTCCCATCCACCGCACCACTTCCTTCATCCTCAAAGTCCCCAATATGTCCCCTTTGTAGCCAAGTCTCCCCACTACATCAGTCCCTGGAAGTCCTGAGCAGTCACCATACCCTATGGTTTGGCCTTTTCCAGAATGGTCTGCAAATTGGAATCCTAGGCTTCTTTGGGAAAAGGCTTACTTAGGAAAATGCATCTAAGATCCATGTTCCTGTGGGGTCAATGATGTATTCCTTTTCATCACTGAGTTGCCTTCTCTTCTATGGGTGTACCACTGTTTATTTTTTCCCTTGTTGATCATCTTGGTAGCCTTGGTTTTGGTGATTATGCTTAAAACAGTGAATGTGGCATGCAGGTTTATGGGTACATAAGTTTTCAAATCAGTTGGGTAAACATCTGTGAGCACTTTGCGTTCAGGTGGTTTGAGTGCATTTAGCTTTGTGAGCCCCACTGAATACCATTTTGCTTTCCCATCAGCAATAGATGAGAGTTCCTGCAATACCACATCCTCCCCAGCAGTTGGTGTTTTCAGTGTTGTCTCTGAATGCCCCCAAGCCTCTCATCCTGCTGCTCTCCCACAGGTTCCTGCCCCAGGCTTTCACAGGTTATGGAAAGCACTTTTTTTGTTTGCCATTATCCTTGGGATCTACCAGGGTTCTGGTCCCACAGGCCCCAGCCCAGGGCTTGGAGCCTAGTAGGTGGTCAGTTCATAGTGTTGGCAGCTCCCTGGTCCAGGGGACTCTGTCACCCCTTCCTCTGGAAGCCCGCCTCTGCCCTGGGACTTCCCCATCTCCTTGGAATGCCCCATTCAACTAGATTTCCCAACCCCCATACCTGATGCTGTAGCACTCTTAGAACATAACATGGTTTCTTTTTTTTGAGTTGGAGTCTCACTCTGTCTTCTAGCCTGGAGTGCAGTGGCACACTCACAGCCACTGCAGTTTCAACCTGCTGGGTTCAGGCGATCCTTCTACCTCAGCCTTCCAAGTAACTGGAACTACAGGCATGTTCTACCACACCCAACTTATTTTTTGATTTGTTGTAGAGATTAGGTCTCACCAAGTTGCCCAGGCTGGTCTTGAACCCCTGAACTCAGGCAATTCTCTAATCTCGGCCTCCCAAAGGGCTGGGATTACAGGCTTGAACCAACTTGCCCAGCCTCATACCATGGTTTCTAACGGTGCAGTTCACATCTAGGTCAATCTGTTTTTTTTTTGTTTTTTTTTTTTTAGCTGAGGGTATGTCACCTTGCTCCTTCATTTTCTGTAGGTCAGGGCCAAGAGGAGGAATTCACCTCAAAATAAAAGACTCTTTGCCTGGAAGGAAAGGAAGGTTTCTTTCCTGCAGAAAGAAAGTTTTTTTTTTCCCCTGCAGAAAATGCCTTCTCTTGTTTTTGCCCAGCTCAACTGTGGTGCCCATATCTGTCTTTGCACAGGGTGTGTGACTGACCACCATCCCACCCCCAGGTTTGACTTCCCCTCCAGCAAGAGACTTGTGTTCCTTACAGGGCTTGTCTTGTGTGTCCTACTCTGGTCAAGCTTGGAAAGGCTTTGTCTGATGTCCAACAGTAGTGACCACACCTGACCCAACACATGTGAGAGGATTTCCTTGTAGACCCACTGAGACATCTGTGGACAAAAAAATGCGCTGGTGAGACTGGGCTTGGAGAACCCAGGGAAGACTGTAGCCTGAGGATTCTGGAAAGTTCTGGACTCTGTGATTTTCCTTAGAAGAGGTTGGGTCTAACTAGAACTGGGCCAACTCTTCCATGATGAAAGAACAGACACATGCTCAGGGTTATGAACTCTGATCTGTACATATTCCTTCCTTTAGGGTCACCAGAATGTATCTTCCTGACTTAGTGGTGGCCCAGACCCTGACATCAGAGTCTCTTTCAGCCAGGGTGGAGACTCTTGCAGGGATGGGCAGGAAAGCTGGGGACCAGGCCTGTTGTCCTATAGATGATGAAAGCTGGAAAAGCATGTCTTGCCTCATAGAGGATTTTCTGAAAAAAAACAAAACCAAACAAACCACAAAACCCATGGTTTGGACGAGATTGCTAGGGACATAGAGGACTCGATGCAGAATCTTGAGCTGATCAGTGACTTTGTAGATTGGAAAATCTTTATACCCTGTGCCCATGGCTCCCAGTGCTCACTCCTACTTCTCTCACTCATCCAATCAGCTGTCATAGTCTGTTGAGTTCTACTCCTTGCACTAGAGTGACTGTAAAAAGGGAAAATTTGTAGTCTTGGATTCATGGTGTGTTTGGAGGCAACCGTGAACAACGTGCTGTTCTATTTCACAGTGGGTTTGTGCTGGGTGCAGGGGATACAGTTCTGCAGGACCTGCCTTTCCAGGTCCTGGGTGTACCTCCAGGTGAGCTGAGCAACAGCCCCACCCAGGATGTCATGCACATGCGACTGCACAGAATGCCTGACCTGCCCGTCTGGGCCTCTGCTGGCCTGGGGTTGAGGATCAGCCCCGGTGACAGGACCTGCATGTCCAGTCCATGCTGACCACTCCCTGCCTCCCTGAGCATTTGCTCAGGAGATCTTCTTGTATCCAATGCACCAGTGCATCTGGTGCCATCCCTGCAGTCCTTGGAGAGGTTAGTTTGGGCTCCTGCCCCTTTTCTCAATGGAAGTGAGCTGTCGGAGCTGCCTCTACACACCCATGTGGCTCAGGGAATGGAAGCAGGGTTAGCTTTGTTGTCTGGAGGCAAGATGATTTAGCCGTGGAAATAAGTCTGACCACTGAGCAGGTAGGTGGCAGTTGGGTTGCCAGTCACTGGTGGCCAAATGACCTTCTCCGGTGCAGGGAGCCAGCCCAGCAGGTCAAGACAGAAGATCCTAGTGCAAGAGAGAAGAATCTCGAATCCCTGCAGTCCTCAGGTAAGCCCCATGTTGACACTGTAGGCCTCAGTGGTCAGATAAGTGGCCTGAGGGTCTCAGCCTCCTTTGGATTGTGGGGCTAATCTCTGTTAAGGGCCAGACCTAGGTAGTCCCCAGTCAGTAGGTTCAGGGCTTCACCCTGTGGGGAGTGAGATCATTGAAACTGAGAGTCAGACTGAGTTCAGGATTGGCCTGGGGAGGCTGTGGATGTTCTTCTGAATTTCAAGTTTACTGTGTGGCCAGAGCCAGGTGTTGACCTGGAGATGGGGACATCATGTGGCCAGAGGAGGGGATCAGTGAGTAGATTTGAGAAATGAACCCAGTACCAGGATTTGGGGTGCCCTGGATTGGTCATTATGAATTGCTGGTTTTGTCTAAGGACAGGGCAATGAACAAACAATGAATATTAGGGTGACCCAGTGGGGAAACCCTTTTCTGGTCAGTAGAGCTGCTCTTATCTGGGAAAGAAGCTTGAACTCAGAGCCTCACTAAGCCTCTTCTGCCATCTGATCTACTTTCAGAGGCATGTGAAGAAATGGACCTCCACAGCCCCTAGAGACCTCGCAAGGAGTGTGGGAGCCACCAGCCTTAGTCCTGGACTTTCCTAGAGGTGAGACAATCTCAAAGCCACTGGCTACCAGGTGCCGTCATCTCCATGGGCTGTAGGATCATTTCATTTGTTTAATTCTCTTCCCACCTCAGACGGAGAGCAGAACATGGAGTAGGCTTGGGGATGCTAGGACCCCAATACTGGGACCAAGTCATACTTCAGGTTATAGAGTCACAAGCAAGGAGCCCACACTGGGGACTGGGGTGGAGGCAGTTTCCTCTGACTCCCTAGTTGCTCCCTGCAGCCTGAATCACCCCCTGAGTTCATGTCTGTTTTGGAGAATGAGGGGAATAGACTTAGGAGGAAATGCATGCAGACCTACCATCTAAATACAAACCCAACTGTCATTGTGGCCTGTTTATTTCTGGTGTTTGTCTGTTTTGCTTTTCAAGGAGTAATAGCCAGCATCTCTTGAGTTCCTACTACATACTAGTGCTGTGTGAACTCTCTGCCTGCTCCCTGTGCACCTCCAACGATGAGGCATAAACCTAATGTGAAGATAAGACAGATGCAGTCTGGTCGGCCTCAGAGCTGGGCCCATGCAGGGTTGGCCCAAGTCATGTCTGACCATCAAACCATGCTCAACTCTACATCCCCTTTACTGTGTGCCATTCTGACATCGGTATCTCTACTGACACAACTTGTGCCTGCTCATATGCAGGCCAGAACTGCCCAGGGGTGTGACCCCAGGCAGATTCATGTGACCTCCCACTTATGAAATGGGGATGATGATAGGTCCTGTAATAGGGATTGTTGAAAAAATCGGGGGGAGGATGATTAACAAAAGTACCACTGAGACACGGTGAGCATTTGTGGAATATTCTTTAAGTTATTATCAACTGTTGCCTAATATTCTTTAAAGATTAACTGTCATTTATTCACTGAACTGCTAGGTTCTTGCTTATTATTTTCAGTTTTGAACACTGTAGAACAATACTTCATTGAATGCCATTGTAAATAAATGGCTAATGTATTTTAGGTTTCCAGTGGTAGTCTTTGTTAAGACTCTCTCGAGACCAGGCCTGCCATAGCCCAGCCCTAGTCCTTCTAGCCATAGAGAGAATGGTGAAAGTAGGGTGATTAGTGATGTCCTGGTCTCACAGCATCAGAAACTGAGTTGAGACAGGAATCCACATTACAGAGCTTTGCTGGAGTCTACTTCCAGGTAGCTCTGGCCCGAGGGAGTTTCTGCCCCCTAAGAGATAGTGTTCACTGTGTCCTCCAGGTGTCTTCAGGGTGGTGAGATATATAGGGGGTGCCAAAAATATATACACATTTTAAGTATGACATTTGTTCAAAATATGACATTAATCAAATGAATGTTAGTATCACCATGTGACCAGCAGACAGTCCAAGAAAACGGTGGAAGCACGGTTAAGTGAACATCATATTATACGTTGCTACCATAATTCAACTTCAAAAAGTAATACATAGATAATGTCTCTAAAACGTGTGTGCCTTTTTTTGCTCCCCTGTACCAGGAGAGGCCCACTGTGATTCATGCCCCTCTCTAGCTTGGCTCTGGTCTGTGCCTCTCTGGCTGTTGGCAGTGACATGCTGGACCCCTCTCTGACTACCCCTGAATTGTGAACTGGGCAACTGGTCCATGCTCATGGGTTGGACTTTACAATGCACCCTGCAGACACTGCTATGTGCTTTGCT
Organism: Carlito syrichta; assembly: GCF_000164805.1. Taxonomy (NCBI): domain Eukaryota; kingdom Metazoa; phylum Chordata; class Mammalia; order Primates; family Tarsiidae; genus Carlito; species Carlito syrichta. The sequence continues at coordinate 70,343 of NW_007252890.1, read as the reverse complement.
GCTGCCCTTGGTAATCCCAGCCCTATAGGTGAGTTCACTGTGGACAGCTTAGAGTTTCTGTACCAGATGTTATGACTACTTGGGTCTTGTTTGAGGGAGCAAAAGTGTGGATAGAGCCAGGATTTCCTGTTTGCATCCATGATGTTTAATTAGACCTAGTATTGGTGCAGCCAAATCAGAGACGTCTCTGTAGACATGTGAGCTCCATCTGTGTAAATGAGCTGATAGTTCATTTCTTTCCATTGATGAATGGTGTCCATTGTACACTGCAGCTCAGTTTTGTTATGCTTCCAGGTATTGAAGGACATCCTGATTCCCTTAAGTTTTGGCAATTATGAAAAGTGCTTCCATACATAACTGTGTCTTGGGTTTTTTTTTTTGAGTTGGAATCTCACTGTCACCCAGACTGGAGTGCAGTGGCCGCTCCCGGCCACCGTAGCCTTGACCTGCTGGGCTCCGGCAATCCTTCCGCCTCAGCCTTCCAAGTAGCTGGAACTACAGGCACGCGCTTACCATGCCCGTCTAATTTTTTGATTTATTGTAGAGATGAGGTCTCACCAAGTTGCTCAGGCGAGTCTCAAACCTGCGGGCTCAGGCAATCCACTCACCTCAACCTCCCAAAGGCGCGGAATTACAGGCTGAGCCACCGAGCCCGGCTGTGTCTTGGTTTTTATTTGAAAATAATTTTTTAGGGTATTTGTGTAAACACCTAAGAGGGTGATTGTTGGACCATATGATGAGAATAGGGTTAGGGGTAGGGTTGGTTTGGGTCAGGGTTAGTATTAGGGTTAGGGTCAGGGTTAGTGTTTGGGGTTAGGGTTAGGGTTAGGGTTAGAGTAAGGGTTGGGGTTGCGTTTGGGCTTGGGGTTGAGTTTGGGATTTTGGTTGGGGTTGAGGTTAGTGTTAGGGTTAGCTTTAGGGTTAAAGTGTTAGTGTTAGAGGATTGGTGTTAGGGGATTATGATTTGGGTTAGTGTTAGGGTTAGGGTTTGATTGGAGCTAGTGTTAGAGTTAGGGTTTGGTTAGGGTTAGGTGTTAGGTTGGGGTTAGGGCTTGAGTTAGGGTTAGGTTTAGTGTTAGGGTTAACTTAGATTTTGTGTTAGGTTTTGGGTTATGGTTTGGGTAAGGTATAGGCTTAGAGTTAGGGTTAGGTTTGGTATTATGGTTAGGGTAGTGTTCTGTTTAGGTGTTAGGGTTTTGTTGTTAGGGCTTTGGTTTTGACTTAGCATTTTGATCAGGGTGGGGTTCTGGTGGGGTTCTTGGTAGGGTTGGTGTCAGGTTTATTGTCTTGGGGTTAGGGTATCAGAGTTTTGGCCTCATAGGGTTTGTGTTTAGTTTAGATTTAGGGCTTATGGTTAGGTTTAGGGTTAGGGCTAGCATTAGGTTTAGGGTTGTGTTTGGGGTTGGGATTAAGGTTTGAGTTGTGGATGGGGTTAGGATTAGGTTTAGGATTTTAGGTTTAAAGGGTTATGGGTAAAGGTCTAGCCTTTTATGGGGCCATTGTTAAACGGTTAGGGGCTTTTGGGGGATTATGAATTGGATTATTGTTAGGGTAGTGATAAGAGGTTAAATTAGTGTTACTGTTAGTTGTGGATTAGGGTTAGGCTTAGGGTTATGTTTAGGGTTAGCATTAGGTTTTGGGTTATGGTTAGGGTTAAGTATAGGCTTAGGGTAAGTTTTAGAGTTAAGTTTAGTATTAGTGTTAGGGTTAGGTTAGGTGTTAGGTGTTCAGGGTTAGCATTTGGGTTTTGTGTTAGGGTTAGGGTTAAGGTTTATGTATACAATTTAGAGGTTTGGGGTTATGGGTTAGGGTTGAGTTAGAGGGCTAGTATCAGGTAACTCCATGACAGTTTCTGTAATTGTTCCTCTCAGTTGCTTACAGATAAGTTCCTCTGCTATCTCCTGCAGAGTTGTGGCCTTATTCACAATCTCCCCTGTGTCTGACTGGGAAAGTAGAAAGAGGCAGTGGAGGAATCTGGGGTTCAATCCTCCCCTCCAGCCTTGTATGGTCTGTGGAATCCACTCTGTTGGGGAGGTGTGGGATTGTCTCTTCCCCAGGTATTCGGTGGCAGGGTGTGGGGCACCCCAGCTAGCCTTATCCTGGAGTAGAGACTTCTTATCACAGCTGATGTCTAGTCTCCACCTGGGATGTCCCTCTCAGTTGTGGTCCAGCCATGTGGGTCTGATGTTCAGGTGATTGCAGGGCAGAAAGGATTTGGGTCTGTCCCGGACACACCGCTGATCTCTTTGGATGTCTTCCTCATCCTTTTCTGGCCACATCCTTTATCCTGCAGCTGAATCAGGACAGGGGTGGGGCACCTGAGACTCAGGACTCATCCTGTCCCTCCAGAGTTGTGCTTTCAGGATATTCCCTCTGGGTTATTATCAAACCCTGAGTAATTAGTCCGCTGGTCATAGAGATCAGATTTGTCGCTTAGTGATGAGCAAGCCAGAGCACTTTCCTGCCCATTTGCAAGATGATGGCAGGAAAGTGCTCTTTCATCTTCTCCAGTGGAGCTCTGTCTCTTGGTACCATGGTGTGTTCCTTCCTCAGCCCTTGCTGCCAGTGTCCGGCTAGGCGTTGCTGTGGTGAGGCAGAGCCTGGAGCCAGCAGTCACTCCCAGCAATTTTTCCCAGGAAGATCTTTGCTGATTAAAAAAAAATGGCGCCCGACTTCTGTGCCCTGGGGAGCACTAGGGTCCAAGCACAGCAGCGTGGCACCAGCTGCTTCACCAGGAGAGCCCTGGCCACTTGTTCCTGAGTCCCCACTCGGCCAGCCACTCAAACACGCCCATTTACTCCAGACAAGATGCAAAATTTTCCATGCACTCACTCAGTCACACTGAGGCTCACTTAGTCTGACTGGCTACACTGTCATCTTCCCAGAAGTCATATGGTTTTCTTAGTGTTGATTAGGTACCATTGTCACCTTGGTTCTGCCTGAGTGGTATGAACCATACCAGGCAGGGCATCTGCAAAAAAAGGAAGATGAGTACACTGGAAATAAATGCAACTCTTTTATTTTGGAATACCTCTTGCTTAGACTCTCCAAACACACCAGTCCTGAATCAGGTGTCTCAGAGGAAATTTAATCTTGTTAACAAATGAATATAAACAGCTAGAGAGGCAATAGTTAGGTCTCCTTGGAACTCATTTTACATATCAGAAACTAAATGGATGTGGGCAGAGCCAGATCTGCTATGACATGATAGAACTGAATGTTCTAGTCCTCTCTGGACATCTGAGAGAAACCAGCTCTTGTGGGAAAAGGGCAGTTCTGAGTTTGAAGCCACGGCCACATAGCGTGTACTTGTGACGGTGTCACATGAGATGATGCAGCTTCTTCTCTGAGGCAGGCTAGAGAATCTCAGGCACTTTCACCTCCATGCTGGGTGGCATGAGAGATGGCTCCATCTGGTATCCAGGGAAAGGCCCTCCTTCCCATTTCCAGGTGGACAACAGTGTTAGTCTCGATGCAACTCTCTGTTCTTCTGTCAGCAGGCACAGGAGATCTTGCTATCAGTGACTTCCCCGCTCTCCTCCTGGCAGTTTCCTGCTACTGCCAATCCTTTTCTTTTAGTATTACTATAATTGTTCAAGGTCCGCTTATAAGTGAGAAATTGTGATACTCAGTTATTTGTTTCTGTGAAGTCCATCCAGGTTGCTGGGAAGTTCATGATTTTGTTCGTCTTTATGGCTGCATAATGTTCCATCATGTATATATACCACATTTTTAAAATCCAGTCCTCTTTATATGGGCAGCATGGTTGGTTCCATGTTCTTGTTACTGTAAACAATGCCGTGATAAACATATGTGTGCAGGTATCTTTCTAATAGAGTGATTTGAGTTCTTCTGGGTGTATTTCCGGTAGAGGGATTGCGGGGTCATATGGAAGGTCAATTTTTAGAACTTTTAGGAATCACCACACTGTTTTCCACGGAGGCTGTACTAGTTTACATCCCACCAACAGTGTAGAAGTGTTCCCTTTCTCCACATCCTCTCCAGCATCTGTTGTTTTTTTAAGTTATTGATGATAGCCATCCTGACTGGAGTTAAGTGGTATCTCAGTGTAGTATTAATTTGAATTTCTTTGATGACAAGTGAATCTGAGCATTTTTTCATGTATCTGTTGTTTGCTCATACGTCTTCTTTTGAGAACTGTCTTTTCATGTCTTTTGCCCCTTTTTAATGGGACTGTTTTTTTCTTTCTTGCACATTTGAGTTCCTTGTAGATCCTAGATGTTAGGCCTTTATTAGACATACAGTTGGCAAATATTTTTTCCCAGTCTGTGGACTGTCTTCCCACTCTCTTGATGGTTTATCTGGCTTTGCAGAAGCTTGTCAGCTTGAGGAGTTCCCATTTTATCTTATCTCTTATGGCATGGGCACTTGGGGTTTTGATCAGGAATTGGTTGCCAGTTCCAGTTTCCACAAGTGTGTCTCCTGCATTTTCTAAAGTTCTTATAGTTTGATATTTTACGTTTAGGTCTTTGATCCATTTAGAGTTCATTTTTATGTATGGGGATAGGTAGGGGTCCTGTTATAATCTTCTGCATATGGTCAGCCAGTTTCCCCAACACCACTTCCTGAATAGTGTCTTCTCTCCCCAGTGGTTGATGGTGGAGGCTTTGTTGAAGATGAGTTGAGAAATTGAGGTTTTGCTTCTGGAATCTCTATCCTGTTCCATTGATCTATATGCCTGTTCTTGTACCAATACCAGGCTGTTTTGATTATTGTAGCTTTATAATAGAGTTTAAAGTCTAGGAGTGTGACACCTCCTACTCTGCTTGTTTTGTTGAGGATTGTTTTGGTGATTCATGGTCCTTTATGTTTCCATATGAATTCCTGTGTTTTTGTTTCCAGGTCTGAGAAGAATGCTGCTGGCAATTTAATGGGTATTGCATTATCTGTAGGTTGTATTGGGTAGGGTGGACATCTTAACAATGTTGATTCTTCCAATCCATTAGTGTGGAATATTTTTCCATTTGTTTGTGTCATCTTTGATTTATTTGAGCAGTGTTTTGTAGTTTCATTGTAAAGGTCTTTCACTTTTCTGGTTAGAAAGATGCCAAGATTTTTTTTTTTCTTGCTATTGTGCATGGGATTGTACTTTTTATTTGGATTTCTGTTTGCTTGTTTTTGGTGTATAGAAATGCGACTGTCTTTTGCACATGAATTTGATACTGCAGCACTTTTTCTAGGATGGTTCAGACCTAATTGTTGGACCTCATATTTTGTTTCCATTCTCACACAGTGAGAACACCAATTATCACAATATCCACATATGTACTCAATTGTTACAAAAAGCTCAAAAGATCTATTAATTGCTTCACTATGTAATTGCTAATAAAAATACTTAACTATACTATACCAGAATACTGTGAAGTCCCTAGAAAGTACTCCAGTTAGGATAGGCAAGTAGAATGTTGCTTTTTAAAATTACCAGAATATTCATTTCCAATTAGGGTATAAAAAGTTGCAAGAGAGAATCACTCCCACCCTGTGAGAACAATCTAGGTAAACTAAAAATAACAGTATTTAAATTACCTGACAGTTTAGAATGCAACATAGCTAAAATGAAGTGAATTCCAGATTTGACACACCCATTTTGCTAAGGAAGAGACCCAGGACTGTTGCCCTGTCTTGTGAACTAGTGGGAGCAGGAGTCTACAAAATATGTGAGTAAAGTGAAGTCATCGAAAGCTTTCACAAATCTGAACGGCAGCATGTTGGTAACTGTGGTGAGTTAGAATCCCAAGGAGCCCATCACAGATCTAGCCAGGAACTGCCCACCAACTTTTTTCCACAGTGTTACAGACTGAATTATGTTGTTGAAAATTGAAATGCTGAAATTTTAGCTCTTAATCAGCTTGGAATACGACTGTATTTGCAGATAGGTTCTGTAAAGAGATAATTAAATTACATAAGACTGTTAAAGTGGGCTCTATACTTATAAGAAGTAGAAGTAGGACATACAGAGAGAGACACCAGAGATGTGCCTTTCATATGCAAATTAAAAAGGCCATTTGAGGAGACAGCAAGAAGATGATCACTTGCCAGCCAAGGAGAGAGGCGCCTCAGGAGGGGCAAACCTGCCAACCCCTTGATCTTGGACTTCCAGCCTTCTGAGCTGTGAGAAAGTAGATAAATTTATGTTATTTAAGTCACCCAGTTTATGATTTTTTTTATGACAACCCCAGCAAACTAGTTTGTGAGTCAACAAATTCAAAGTAGTACAAGAAATGCTGGAAGTATTGCAGGGGGGAATGTATCAAAAAGGAGAGAGAGAGACACAGGGTCGGGGGAGAGAAAACTGCTGGGTGTCAAGATGGTGAGTTAAGATAACAAGCCAAACTGAAATGAGCAGTCAACGCTTTATTCACTTACTATGTGATATACTAGTATAAGCAACAGGTTAAATAGAAGGGGTGCCTACTCCCTCAGTGTTGTATTTGTCTCCATGGAATGGCACCAAGCAAGGGTCAGAGGTATCCATAAAAATGCGGAGGGTATCTCACTGCCAAGGGAGTCCTGCACAAAAGACTTCTGCCATTTTACAGACCCAGGAGCCAGAGAGGGGAAGAGAGAGAGAGAGAGGGATATGGGTTAGGAATAGAAGAGTATTGAGTACTGAGTAGATAAAATGTCAAGTCTCTCTGATAAGATCATCTCCACGGAGGTACCTGAGCCTCTCAATGGAGCCCCTTGGGCTAGGATTGTAGAGATGCATTAGAGCCTGGCCCTGGGGAGGAGGGGCCTTAGCACATAACTGCAACTATCTCCAGAGACTGCAAAGCACTAACTGTTCACCAAATCTGGTGTGGGGGAGCAACTTTCCCTCATTAGGCATGCCTGGTAAAGCATTTTGATTGTCTACGTTGAGGCCTGGACAATCACACATTGGATTTGGCCTGGAACTAGACCCAAACTGAAAATGATTCCCTTCCTGGCATGCATGGAGTCTTCCTGGAGTGTCATTCAACAACCTGACAAGTGCTGGAAACCAAAAAGTTTCTAACAGAAATCACAGTGGCATCTTGACCAAATTCAAGGTAGATATCTTCCCCCCAAGTGCTGAGCAGAAGCCCACTGAAGGCTGAGACAGAGCAACTGAACTGAAAGTTCACCTCTGGCAACAAGGGCTTTCCCCAAGTGCAAATCCTTGAACTGCTGATGACTTGATTGGACAGGATTATAGAGAACATAACCAGTAGGAACTTAGGGTCCTCACTGAGTACGCTTCAGTAGCCCTCAAAAGGCAGGAGGGGACAAGTAGTAAATGTGAAATATATTCTCCTAAGTTACAACAGGACTCCATCCTATATTCCACAGTAATCCTAAAGCATAAAAGCAGTAAAGCATGGTGGAGAGAGCATTAAAGATAGCTCGCTGCAGGGATACATAGCAAAGAGAGTTTTTCTATGAATCAAAAACTTAGCAGCCACACTCTAAAAGCAAAAAAGATACCTGCCATTGTTCAGAAAACTGGTCTCTGAGCTGTATTGTACTGTATAATTAAATGTCTCCTGATGCTGGGATCTCAGCGTCAAATGAAGGAACACCTATAGTCTCACTCCCAAACATTTGAAACTAGTGGCACCCTGAATCTAATTTAAATGTAACAAAATGTAGGCCAGCTCAAGTACAGATTAGGTTGACTCAAGGCTTCACACTAGAGGTCTGATAGAAAAACGGGCAAGGTCATATTTGGGAGTAGATATTATTTATTGATTTTTACTGTTCTTTTTATACACATTGTTTGACATGTATTAAAAATCATAAGATGCATAGTTAAAGGAAAAGGCACAGAATCCAGAAAAACATATAGTTTATAAGTGTAACCCCCACCTCATTTGAGTTAGATGGGGGAATATATAAACAAGGACCTAAGAAATAGAATTTTGAAAAAAAGTAAACAAATAGTCAAACGAGGAAAAATAAAGCTATGGAAAAAAAAACCAACAACAAATGAAAATTCTAGCAATAAAAAAATCCCTTTAGGACATGAAGAAATCGTTCCATGGGATTTATATCATGTAGAAAGCAATAACAGTCACGTTTCTCAAGTCTTCTTGTTCCACATGAACATTTTCCTTCCCACAAGAGGCCCCACAACAAAGTACCCACCAGCCGCAGATCTCAAAATTGTGTTGGCTGCGTTTACCAGGAAGAACTCAGAAGGCTGAATGTACTCAAGTTACTCCAGACAATGTGTGTGATGCTTGAACTTTGCTTTTTCGATGCCTCTTGAGAGTCCCCAGCAAGGTCCAAGTAAAGAGAAGCACAAGATAGAATAAGTGCCCCAAATTTCTTCCTTTTACAACATCTTTGGCCATGGAAGGAGATCAGTTTAGGGCATAACAGTCGGCCTACATCTTAGGTAAACATAAGATCATTACTCCTCTATCCTTTGAAGTTTTTTGCCCTCTGACTTTGTCTAAGAATTCTTTTTTCACTCTGTTGTTTATGCACACAGGTTTGTACTACTCTTAACATTTAACCATTTTTCTGATACAGTACCCTGACTTTGTTTTATACAAAATCTTAGAATGCTTGTAACCATTATAATTCTAGTATTTAATCTTGTGCTGAGGATTTCTAGCATAGTTGATTTTCATTTCCATGAATAGCAATGCATTTTGAAAAAATCTTTTTTTTATGTCCCTGACTAGACTGCTTTGCATGGATCAATGTTTTGTTTTCCTATAGTGTTTTTGAAATCTCATGTCCCTGATTAGTTAATGTATTTTCTTAGCTTTCGGATGCTTAGGTCTAAGGTAATTATGCTTCTTAGTTCAGGAAACATTAACGTGGGTGCTCTGAGCAGGGCTCTTTCATACTTGATTTCATTATTTTCTGTTTATCTCACACCCATTTCTTTCTCCACCCCCAGAAGCACACTTTCTAAAGGTCTACTCTATGTCATTTTATTTTACTTTGAATTTGTAAATAAGGATGTTTCATTGAAAAAATATAGTGTCCTTGGTGAATATTTTTAAAATTTGATAAAAATACACATAATGTAAAATTTACCACTATAACCATTTTAAAGTATACAATTCAATGACATGAAGTACTGTCACAATGTTGTGTCACCATCACCACTATCTCCACCAACAGATGAATAGAAAGACAAAATATAGTATATTCATACACAGAAATATTATTTAATCACCAAAGAAGTAAACTACTGATCAGATATAAAAGATCACAAATTTGTATTAGAAAAAAAGATTTGTGATTGCCAGGGTCAGGGAGAAGAGAGAAAAAGGTGACTGTTTAGTGTAAATGGTTTATAAAACATTTATGGTCTGTTTTTGGTAGTTGTTTTAAAAATCACAAAAAAATTTTAAATGCTTTTTTAAATTATAAAGATGTGGGGTACAAATAGGGTTAGGTTACAAACATTAATTATGCAGGTATCCTTGTTGATGAGGTATGCCCCTCCCTCCCCTAGCAGTATCTCTCAACTGCCAATCCCACCCCCTCCCCTGACAGTTTCCCACTACTGCCATTCCCTTTCTTATAGTATTATGATAATTGTTCCAGGTTTGCTTATGGGTGAAAACATATGGTCTCTGTTCTTTGTCTCTGTGATAGATCACTAAGTATGACTGACTCTAAATCCCTCCAAGTTGCTGTGATGTCCATATGTTTGTCCTTCTTTATGGATGCATAACATTCCATTGTGTATATGCACCACATTTAAAAAATCCTGTCCAGCTTCGATGGGCAACATGACTGGTTCTTTGTTGTTGTTATTGTGAATAGAGTTGCAACAAACATACGTGTTGACAAAGCCTCCAACAACAACCACTGGGGAGAGGAGAACCTATTCAGTAAATGGTGCTGGGAAACTGACTCACCACATGCAGAAGATTGAGACAGGACCCCTACCTATCAACGTACACAAAAATTAACTCTAAATGGATCAAAGACCTAAAAGTAAAACCTCAAACTATAAGAATCTTAGAAAACGCAGGAGACACCCTTATGGAAATTGGAACTGGCAACCAATTCCTATTCAAAAATCACTTTAAATTGGAGTTAAGTCAGAAAAACTCAATCTCATCTTTATTCTAGTAGAATTGTCTGAAGAGCTCTAAATTATACTTCTCAGACTCCCAGTATGGGCTCTGATTAAAAACTAAATTCTGCCAAATAGAAACACACCAGAGGGTTGGCAGATGTGAGTAAAGGCAACCTTCCTTCTGCTGTTGCTAATGGCAAACAACGCTATAGAATTTTGATTGTTTGTAGGGACTTGTGACTGGCAGCCAAATTTGAGTTTTTAGTCTGTTTTATGGGTGTCACAGGCACTGGTGTTGGCAGCAAAGTTTTCTGAGCTTTTGATGACAGGTAAGGGAGGAACGTCACAACTTTATAGACCAATATTTCCACCTGGATTCTAGTTCTCCAGTCATTGCAAGGCTAAAATAAATATCTACCTAGTAATTTGTTTCTGAAATCAGACACTAAATGATGCATTAAGTTAAACTATAAATCCCTCTATTTCTAGAGCTTACAACCAGTATTGTTTTTAAAACAAATTAGATTATTTTTCTAATCCATATACAGAAACTACCTAGCATATTCCTGCTGTATTTATCAGACTAGTCCAATAATCTTTGGCATCTCGTTTATCTAGTTCTCCCCAACTTTTAGAACCTATCAGTAATAGTAAAATGGTCAGTTCCATGTGTGTGTCATTATGGAATCTGTGCAACCATTTTTCTTGGTATATGCACAAAAATAAATGTATGGAGTACAGAATTTGTATACACTAAATTTTGCTAAATATTGCTAGGTTACTCTGAGACTGAGTCTCAGAATAGCTGCATTAGATTACTTCCCAAATGAGGAAAAATACTTCCCAAATGCTGTTGTTAGGTGACAGAGTTTGTGCTTTTCCCATTCTCACTCCTAAAAGCAAAATTTCCTATTTATCTCAGTAGGGGTTGACCTGAAAGCCTCTGGACTACATCAATCAATGTATATAGTAAGTGATAGCAATCCTTTCTCCCTTGGTCATTGAGACATTGAAGGCCAGAAGATGCTTTGGAAGAAAATCTGAAGTGCTTGACCAGTAGGAAAAGAGTTTGACTTGGTAGGAGCTGGACTTGTGTTGGCTTGAGGCAGGGACACTTACGAAAGGACAGGGGAGCTTCTGGCTGCCCACAGAAATATGAAAGCAACACCAAAACACGTGATTGTGTTGGTTTGGCTGCAATTCTGGTCATTGAATTCTGCCAAATATTGTATTTCTTGGTCTTTTTGGGAAGCAACCTAGAGGGAACATTATAGAATTTGTTCTTTAGAGGAATTCTTAGTAATCAGGTCTCAGAGGTACCTTAGGAGCATGGAGGCCATCGGGTGCAGGGATACATGGACCAGGGACAGTTTTTGGGTTTGTTCCTTACCTGGGAATGAATACTTTGAAGAGCTGGATCCAAGCTGGCACTCTTTTCCATCCCCAAACAGAATTCCAGAAATATGAGGGGACTCAATGTAACTGAAAACAGTTGTACTCTGGATCAGTTGGTTTGCATTTCTGTAAAAGAGTCTGAAAATGAACCCTGGATTTCATGTGAATGATGGTAAGGAAATGTATGCAATGTTAATAAAAATGATAAAAAATAATAGAAATATCGAATGTATTATAAATTATGCAGGATTTTTCAAACTAGAAGCATTTGTGACTCAGGTAGAAGTTTCCTCTTCCATAGGTTCAGTTTCTGGCTAAGCAAGTAGTTGTTTTTCTTCTTTTCTCCCTATCAACATAACCTTATTTATTACCTCTGCTGGAGTCTTTATTACTCAGGTAAGACTGGTCTACTTAGAGATTCAGCAGCCATGAGAAGGGCTACTGTCAGCTGAGGAAATTTGGGAAAGAAAAATTCCACCGACATTTTTGGAATAAAAGATGATAATGAGTTTGTCTCTCCATCAACATGGCTGCTTTGGGAGTGGGGTTGTGATACCAGAGGAATCAGCCCTTGGCCTGAGGTGCAGCAGTCACCCCTCAGGTCTGACATCCAGGATGGGAGGAACATCCAGTGTGTTTCTGCAGTGTACAATGTTTAGGACTAATAACCTTGTCACATCTACCTATACTCTTGGTGAATCCATGAAGACCAGGAAAAGAATCAAAAAATCACAGTTGGCCTGTAGTATCAGTGCTGGGCTTTGGGCAGAAACTAAACCTCCCGGAAGAAGTGTGGATCTGGAGCTGGACCAGTATCTCCACAGTGGTGAATATTGAGACATCATGACTGTAGGACCAAGAAGGGCAAGGCTTGTGGGTAGAAGTCCACATAGAACTGATGGGAATCTGTGAGGAGAGCCCCTGGGCCTTTCTTCTGCATAAAGGGCAGATCTCGGAGAATTTCACTGCCTTGGCCTGAAGCTACATCCATGCTGGTCACTCAACCAGTCCGAGCAACTCCGTCCACACCCAGGTGCCCACCCAATTTCTCCCTCCAGAGAACAGAAGGCAAAGCAAGTTCTGAGATGTGCTCTTGTATACCTAATCCTGAATTGTACCCCACACCTTTAAGTAAAATATATTAAAAAATAAGGAAAAAAAAAAAAAAGAAATTTAAGTGCCTGAATCACAGCTCCGCCCTTGGTGATAAAAAAAGAAAAGGAAATTTAACTGCATTTCAAAGTTTGAGTGGATAAACCCCAAGCAAGCACTTGGGATTCCTCAGGCAGAGAGACTGCAGGTCCCATGGCCCCCGGCTTAGGATCTTGCACCCATCCTCGAAACACAGCCCCTGGGGACCCTTCCTGCATTTGGGATGGCCTATCTCACTTAGGTTCCAGGACCAGAGCCAAGTGCCCTTGGGCACGATTCTCCCTGGCTGACCCTCCGCCTCCCAGAAGCTGAAGAAGTCGGAGGGCTTTGTGCGTCTGCACCCTGGGCACCCAGACATCCAAAAATGGAGATGCCGCTCTGCTTGGGCTGCAGTCATGCCGCTGTGGCCTTCTTCACCATGCCGGGCTTCAATGCTCTTGGCTCTTGAGGGACGATGGATGCTTCCAGTCCACCCAGGACCGTAGGACTCTCCTCCCTGCGTTATCCCCTCATCCCAGTCCCACGGGCCTGACCTGCTCGCTCTGTTCTCACAAGTCCTTTCACCTCAGTACCTCGGCGGCAACCTCCCGGTAAAGGAGGTCCTTCAGATTCCTGCCTCTGTCCTTTCTTCTGGTTGACTCAACTTAGGTCCAATACTTAATCACGTTTTCCAGTTTTTGCAGGCTCTTTAGCAAAAGCTGTGTTTCAGGGCATCTGTCTGTTTGAAAATATCAGATATCCAACCCAGACCTAACCGTGCTTCTTGACCCGTAATGAAAGTGTTTGAAGACCAGGCCATGAAACCCAGTATAAAACACAAGAGTTTCAGGGCCACCACAGGTCGAGGACCCTGAGGCTGCCTATGCAGATTTCTTGATCACAGGATCTTCACCTCCATCTTGAGTTTCTTTCTTAAAGAGCTGTTTGATTTCATTCTTTATGCCGTCTGAAGCGTCTTTTAATTTGCCTTTTGAATTTTCTTGTTCAACAGATTTTGAAGTGCAATTTATTTTTTTGAGTTGAAGTCTCACTCTGTCACCCAGGCTGGAGTGCACTGGCACACTCACGGCTACCCCAGCATCGACCTGCTGGGCTCTGGTGATCCTTCCAATGTAGCCTTCTCCCAGTAGCCGGAACCACAGGTACAAGCCACCATGCCCGGTTAATTTTTTAAATTATTTTACTGTAGAGACGAGGTCTTGCCAAGTTACCTGGGTTGGTTTCAAATTCGTGGGTTCTGGTAGTCTACTCACCTCCACCTCCCAAAGTGCTGGGATTACAGGCTGAGCCACCAAGCTGGGACTGAAGTGAAAATTTGAATAAAGAGGGACAGGCAGTTTTCAGAGAAATGCAGTGCCTGTGAGGTTTTCACATTTGCCTCACAACAAAAGAGTAGCAAGAAGAGCTTCCTTTTGCTGAAATATGTTTATAATTTTTCTGTCTAAGGTTAATGTGAACTTTAAAACAAAGTTTTGGGAAGAATGTGCCATTTTTCTCCAGGAGTTGCTTTTCTTACCTTAGTGGTTACTGTGTTTCCTGCATATATTAAATTCAAGTGCTGGGGAACCTGGAGGCAATGGGACCACTGGACACAAGCCCACAGTAACTGGCCTTGCTCTGCGATGGCTTGGATTGGAGACTGGGACACGACTGGCCAAATGTCTGTCCCCATAGTGACTAGGGGGACCCAGTTCCTTATGAGGTGGATGTCATGGGCATTAGGGCATTTCATGACATATTCCCTCCCCTTGTCCCCTCCTTGATCTCTTTCCTTCTCCCACTGACCCAGAGGAGAAGATTCACTGTCTTTCTGTCTCTTAGACTCTTTTTGATGGTCCTGACTGTACTGCTATGACAAGTTAGTAGTAAGCCTTATTCTCTGACCACAAACAAGGGTCACAGCCAGTGTGGGGGACTGTCAGCACTGGCTATGACCACATCGTTGCATGAGTGGAAGCTGCCAGTACCACAAGTTGGAAGGCGGCATTTCACCTTTTGGGATATTTTCTGCTCAGTGGTGAAACATAGAACACATTCTGGGTTTCCTGATGACCAGGTCCCAGGTGTATGCACTGTGACATCTCCTACCTTTCACCTTACCTCACTTGGTTGGGAGTCAGTGATAAACCAGCCAGTGCAGGAATTAAAAGCAAACCAAAAGACGCTCAGTTCCTGCCAAAACCAGATGCCAGACACTTGCTATTTTGGATTGGAACAGGTTGCTGCATTCACAAGGCAAGGTACTAGTTGCCATACCATCATGGGCAGACCATAATCTTGCTGGCAGATGCTGAGTTTTCTTTAATACTTTTCTTTCTTTGGAGGCCTCACTCTGTTGCTGAGGCTGAATGCAGTGGCACAACCGTGGCTCACCACAACCTCAAACTCATAGGCACAAGCAATCCTCTCACCTTAGACCCTTCGGAAGCTGGGACTACAAGGCAACACCATCACTCCCAGCTAATCTTTTGATTTGATTTTCATTTTGGTGGAGATGGGATCTCACTATGTTGCCCAGGG
Source organism: Carlito syrichta (assembly GCF_000164805.1). Lineage (NCBI taxonomy): Eukaryota > Metazoa > Chordata > Mammalia > Primates > Tarsiidae > Carlito > Carlito syrichta. The sequence goes on along the minus strand of NW_007252890.1, from coordinate 55,246 downwards.
TGGTCTCTAACTCCTGGGCTGAAGCATTCCTCTTGCCTCAGCCTAACAAAGCGCTGGGATTACAGGCATGAGCCTCGTGCCTGGCTCTTTAATATTGTTGATATACAAAATTCACAATATTTTGTTGCATTGTTCTTGGACAGCTCACCTCATGACAGGATGCAATAGGAAGCACAAATGTCTATGACCAGTTCTTTCCAAAGACGCTTGATTTGGTCAGAATGTAGGACATTGAACAATATAAGTAGCCCATCCTCTTCAAAAATGTAACAAAAAAATAATTGGTTAGACAGCTCTGGATAACTAGAGTGAAATTTATGAACCTACTTGACACTCGGAGAAGCAACGTTAGTACTACAATACACACTCTCTCTCTCCACACACTCACTATATACATTCACATTTTAATCTGGGCCATATATTAGATAATATTATTGAATTAATGCTAATATTTAGCTCTAATATTTGAAACATATTATGGTTTTATAAGATAATGTTCCTAATAGCAGAAAATACATTCTGAAATCTTTAGGCATGAAGTGGGTTTTTTCATCGGCATTTACTAAAAAAAAAGAATGTGTGTATAGGTGTATGTATATAGAGAAAAAGCAAAGGAACGTTAACTATTGAAGTTTGAGCAGTGTAGGGGTGATCATTCTATTGTTTCAAATTTTCTGTAGGTTTGAAATTCTTCAAAGTAAATAATGGTGGAAGAAAATGTAAAACATGAAGTCTGTAAAGAGCTGGCTGAGTTCTAGGCTAGAAATTGCCTCTTTATGGGTCTCCCTCTTGCAGGAGGAGGTGACAGTCCTCAGTACCACTCACAGCTATAAGAAAGTGCAGGTCACTAGTCTGCCATACAAGCCTATCTGAAGCTTCCTCTTCTGTCACCCAGGATATGCGTAAAGTGTCTTATTAAGCTTACATGAATCAGTCTTCATGCGTGGAAGTCTGGTAGGTAAGTTTGAGACTATGTTGTATGTTTCAAAGCTTTTGAATAAGATGTTCTGCTTTTATATTTGATTTCTTTTTTATTATTAAACATATTTTTTATTTTAAAATATTTTTTATTTTAAAATTGTCCCCAGACATTGACAACCATTAACTCCACCACCCTTGCCCTCCCTGTCCCCCCCCAGATTCCCACCACTGTCGATCCTTTTCTTATAGTATTATGATAGATGTTCAATGTTCACTTATGAGTGAGGACATGTGATACTCAGGTTTTTGTTGCTGTGAAAGATCACTCAGTATTACAGACTCTAGTTCCATTCAGGTTGCTGCAAAATTCATGATTTTGTTCTTTTTTATGGCTGCATAGTATTCCATCGCGTATATGTGCCACATTTTAAAAATCCATTCCTCTTTTGATGGACAGCATGGTTGGTTCCAGGTTCTTGCTATTGTGAACAATGCTGCAATAAACATACGTGTGCAGTTAATCTTTTTTTTAAAGAGTGATTTGAGTTTTTCAGGGTATATAGTAGGGAGATTGTGGGGTCATATGGAAGGTCAATATTTAGAGTTTTTAGGAATCGCCACACTGCTTTCCACAAAGGTTGCACTAGTTTACACTCCCACCAACAGTGTATAAGTGTTGCCTTTTCACCACATCCTCTCCAGCATCTGTTATTTTTTGAGTTATTGATAATGGCTGTTCTGACTGGAGTTAGGTGGTATCTCAGTGTAGTTTTAATTTGCATCCCCTTGATGATTAGTGAAGTCGAACATTTCTTCATGTGACTGTTGGCCGCTCGTATGTCTTCTTTTGTGAAGTGTCTGTTCATATCTTTTGCCCACTTTGTAATGGGCAAAAGACAAGTCAATGGGAATACAGATTTTACTTTCAGAAAAAGGAATCCAAAGGAGAGTATTTGAAACCACCTAGGTATATTTTCTCTACCTGTGGGTCCTACCGAAACCTCTAGGATGGAAACTTGGTTTATATATTAAGATTTTTCTAGATCACAAGTGAATAGCAAGCTCTCCAGATTATTCTTTGGCAGGGACTATATCTCTGTGTCCTTGGGTTGTCCAGGAGTAATATGTGTGAGACTGCTGCCCTGCTTATGGATCTGCTTCCTTGCAGGGGCAGAATTTTTGCCTGCAGCTCCCAGATTGTGTGAAATAGCATAGATTTCCTATGCATTTCCAGGTGTTAACTAACATTTGCTTAATTTTAATTGTTTAACATTTAATTTTGAAATGAAATGATGCACCCAGTCTGGTTAGTGAACATACAAATGATTGAGCTTCCTGCTTGCTGGAGAAAGAAAGATTTATCATTGTGATTTGTACACATAATTGTCCCACAAAAAGAATGCATATAAAATAAACTTTATTCCCAGAGATTTCTAAACCCTCATCCTTCAGGAAAATGGACATATGCTGAAAAGCTAATCAATAGGTCTGCTGTCAATTATTCTGATGTATTCCTGACCCCAAGTGCTCACAGTTTGCCTCCAGCAAGTGTTGACTCCAGTCCTACATAGAATGGGGTTGGAGAGGGAAAAGGATTAGGGGTTTTTGAGATTATCTGTGAATCTACGCAGTGGTGTCTCTTGGGCCATTATCACATCTGCAGACTGAACAGCTGTGAGTTCTTCAATCAAACTGTATATTTGGAGTAAAAATTTGAAGTGGCTGCAGTGTTTGATCCTCTAGATAGAGTCCGCTTGCTGTCAAAGTAGGACTTTCACTTGTTTTGTTGTTTTAACTTTTCTCATCAATTGGGGGACTGTTTATGACTAAGTTTTGTTGAAAGTAGACAGGAACTTATCATAGTTCCAACATTAGTTGTTACCTGAAACAGAAAACAAAACCCTATTAAATAAAAATCTTCTATTGGGTGTTGCAGATACTCCACTGAAGCTAGAGTGGGAGTTAAGTGATGACAGAGGCCAAGTGGAAACAGCACAGCCAAGTGGATGAGCTCTGGTGATGAATCATAGTGTGGAAGGAAGTGGTGATAACAACAGATTAGAAATCCAGTCTCCTGCAGTGTAGGACACAGGACCCCACCACCTCACGAAGCCAACAACCTGCTCCAAGCTGCTGCAGATGAGTTAGCCAGTTCTCTACCATATCCTCCTCAGCATCAGCTTACTTTCCATACTACTCCTCTGGAGAAGTCTTTCGCCACTCCCAAGAAGAGATTTTCTTAGCTTAAACTTGAACATTCATGGAACAGCTTGCTACAAGAAAGAGAGGATATTGTGCAGAGAAATACTTCTCCTAAATCCACCCTGTTCCTTTTAAATAGGTAGGTGGTGCCAAGGGAAGCTGGCAGGGTCCTCAGACTCATTCCACGCACACTTCTGACTTTGGTCATGAGAAGACAGTGGTGTCAAGAGGCTAAGGACAACCTAAAACCACATGGTCAGCAGCTGAAAAGCCTGACACTAGAATCCATCACTCACACCATCTGTACTACACCACAGAGTTTAGAGGAAATTAGAGGGCAGGCTTCAATCTGGAGGAGGCTAACAGTTTCTAGAGACTATTAGGTCACCTTGGTTGGAAAAGGAATAAGGTTTTACAGAAAGACTTTACATTCGATGTTCTCCTAAAGAGTGTTAGGTGGGCAGGGGGAAGGGCTCATCAGAAACAGAAAAAAAGGAAAGAAAGAGCAAGGAGTAAATCTTGGGCTGCTCCCTTTATTCCCAGGTGGAGACCAACTTTTTCCAAAGTTAGTTCCTCATCAGATGGCTTCCTTCAGTCCCAGGAACACTTCCAGTAGATAAACTATCAAAGTGCTTAAATGAAAAGTGAAAAGTTACAGATTTCTCATTTTCAGATGTTCCCCCATCATCTAATCCTTTCTCAACTATCCCTTGGGGAAGTTTTTTGTTTTGTTTTCTGTATATCATTTTAATGTAGAGAAGGCAAGCATAAGTGTAAAAGCTGTTACCTAAAGTTGTAGATTTTATTCTTGTTATATTCTTTTTAGGAGATTATGACCTGAAAGCTCTCTTATGGGATTTTGCTTCATTAAAAGGCTGACCGAAGGAAGCATAATTCAAATTGTGATTCTGAAAGATTAGTTTGTGAAATCAATATAGCGAATCAATTAGTACTACAGGTTTTATTTAAATGCGAGGTAAGGTCCATTAGATGTAGTAAGAACTTTTTTTGTTTGTTTAAACATGCACTGTGTCGCAAAGAGTTGGATATTTCTCATGGCATCCCAGGGTCAAAAAGTTTGAAAGACTGTGCTTCATGTAGACAAATTATAGGTTCAATCCATCCATCTACCCCTTTTTCTTTAGGAAGGCAAGTTTCATCGGTGGCTGATGATAAGTGTGTTCTATGAAGTAGCTGCACATTTGGGACTCTTCTATTCTGGTGACCTGAGAGTGTAGTAGACAGATGGTCCTTCTCGGCTCTAACCACATGTTGAAGTCACCTGAGAGCTTTTAAAGGCTACTAATGCTCCCAAACAGCCCAAAATCATTTACATTGGAATCTTTATGTGAGGCACTTGTGTTAGTGAAAAAGCTCACCAGCTTTTATAATATGACAGCGTGATTTAAAGCTACTGAGCAGACACACCCTATTTCCCACCATTCTCTTTGTTTCACCCCCCCCTTACCATAGGCCTCTTTCCCATTAGACCTAAAGAGTTGAATTTCCTTGTCATCGTCGCGAGTAAATTGATCTTTCTGAATTGGATTCCCAAGGCAAGGACTTCCTCCCATTTATTATCTGGATCTTTATAACGTTGGCCTCTGGATTCCTTTTCCCAAAGCAAATTCACCTCAAAGAACCCCTCACATCAAGTAGTTGGGCTTTTATATACCTACCCCTGTCAATCATGAGTAAATGCTTTGCAGGCAAGGTTGCTTGGTGCTGTGGGATTGACATAAACTTCCAGGCATTTACAGCTCAGACTGACAGAGTTGCTTTGCTTGACAGCTAAGAGTGCCCTCTCTAAACTGAGAATAACCATGAAAACTGTAGCTCATGAGGCTTTGGGCAGCTCTGTCCCCCCTTATCCTCTCTTGTTTCTACAGCTGGCTGTGGCAAGAGAAGGGAGTCATCTGAAAGTGATAGTCACATTGTGGGCTTTCGCCACTTACCTCAGAAGTCTGATTCTGGCAAGAAAGGAACTTCCAGTATTCTTTTCTGAGGACTCTGTTTTCTCTACTCAGCTGGGCAATGGAATCGAGGATCTGCCTGTAGTGGCGAGTGGTGCTTTCTATTCCAGGAAATGACTACCATTGAGGCAAGGCACTCATGTTTGTTGAAGAGAACGCTTTCTGTAAATTTCCTGTTCCTTCTTTCTCAGCATAGGAAGAAAACTGTGAGGCCTCCAGGGCTGGGACTTCAGTGTGATGGGGCAGAAGCTCGGTCTTCACATGATCCTCCACAAATGCCAGCGCATCACATGTATTATCACACCCAATGGTTGCAGTATGGAGGAGGCTTTTCCCATTAAACAGCTGCTGGTTTGGTGTGGGAAGGGAGTTGCGTATTGTTCTGGCCCAGCACACTATTGTGCGATGAGGCCCCTGTGTGAGAGCAATCTGAGAAGAGAGTGGGTGGAGAACCACCACCCTGCAAACCTTGAAGAATCAGTAAGACATGCCGAGGCCAAGGTGGATGGCAGCAGAGGAGACCCTGACTCTGCTGGCTGAGAAGCTCAGACACCTGGATTCTGTGGAATGACAATTATCTAAGAAGCCAACAGACAGCAGACAGTATACAGCATAGGAATCACAAGAACAGTTTTGGAGATCAGATGTCTCCAAGATGGAGGCATAGCTTATCCTTGGGGCAAGTCTCTGGTGAAGCCTATTTATTCACCTATAAAATTGGAGCAATGGTACCTGCCCTGCCTCTCGGGCTGGGCCGCTTACAATAAATAAGTGAAGTAAGTTTTTAAAAGTGCTTAAAATCTGCAAGGCTCTGCTCCAGTGACATGCTCTTAGCAGATGCATGGTGCCAGAAGCAGGCCAACGGGGGCCTCCCCTACCATTTTCCTGGTCAAAGCTGCTGAGATGTTCCAACTTCTCTTGCAGGCAGTCATTTGATGAAAAGGGTTTCCTTCAAGTGCTGCTGCAGTTTCCAGACCTCATCTTCTGCAGCCATTCCACCAGGATATGGAATGAGATCAGACAGGAAGAATCCTTGTCACTCTGATGGGGACTCATCACAGTCCCCACCTTTCACTACTCTTCTGACAACTTCATCCTCACATCAGGGAACACCAGCAACTTCCTTTAAGAGCTCTTAGGGTTTCACACAAAGTGTGGCCAAGCGCTAAGCAAACGTGGATACTTCCACGCAGGGATATGGGAAGTGAAGGGAGGTTGATAGGAGATGAGAAAACAATGAAGGCCCCCCTAGGAGGTCTTGTCTATCACTGGGAAACGTGTGGCCACCCCCTGGGATGACTTGAGGGACTAGGGAATATCCTCCTCTCCACTAAATAGCTTTCTTGAATGTCTTTAACCAATAATGAGGACCTTCCTCTCCACCTGGGGGTGACATTGGACACAGAAATGAAGATGCCTTGGCAGGAGAATGTTCTGAGCATAAAGACACATACTCTTACCTACCACTGGCAAAAAGAGGTAAAATGGCAAACCTGACATGGACTGTATTGCTATAAAAAAACTCAGTTAATAGTGAGTGAATAAATCTAATCTCTTTCTCTTGTCTAGAAGAGGAAATAAGGAATATAGTCACTACTGATAGAGGAGATATCTAGAGAAAGGCTAGGCAGACAGACAGGGTGGGTCCCTGGTAACAAAGTAGCAAACCTTCCTGCAGACCTCTCAGGACTGATAGACTCGCATTAGTAAACAGACTCCCTACAAGCTGCCAGTAAAGAAAAGTCAACCAAATAAAGGAGAGGAGATAAAGGTTGAGATTTTAATCTATACACTTGGCCAGTGAGGCTGCTACCCCAAGGGATTCCTTCATACTAAAAGGAGCTCCACTGGCTAGCGTGGGGTCATTTTGAGAAGGAGGCATGCAGGTGGAATTACTGTTAGATCCAGGCTCTTCTCTAGAAGATATTCTGTTTGTTGATTTAGGCTGGATAATGGCATGGAGACTAAACCCACAAAGATTAGAAAGAAAAAACAAAAACATTGATGCTGCAGAAAGGACGGAGATCTTGGCTACTTGTCAACTGATTGCCAATGTCAGAGTTTTGCATTCAGGAAAATCACCTGATGTTCTACAACTCAGATGGAACTTTGTGAGGAGGCAAGCACCTAAGGGGAGATGAAGGCTGAAGCTTGAAGCCCAGAAATCACGACAGTTATACCTCTGAAAATACAAGCAAGACTGCCGACATTCTTGGACAGCTAGGACTGGTTAGGTACACTTCAGGAATTATAATTATCAAGAAGATTTCAGGAAAAACAAGATGTCTCATCTTAAAGAAGAAGGATTGTTATATTCTGTACTCATGATGCAGTGGTGGCACAGAGCTTTCCATGCCACCTTTCAGTCTCTCCACTCTGACTTGCCTTGAGTTCATCAGCTTGCATTGCTAGCAGGGGCTAGAGTGGCTGAAGTGAGATGTGGAACAGAAACAGTGCAAATTACCCGACCTACCAAGGACCTGCACTTAAGCCTTGATCGCAGAACTGTGTTCATCCTAATCACCTTTCAAGATGAATCTTTGGGTCCTGCTTGCAGAGATATCTCTCAGTTTAGGCAGAGGTGAGAGCATGTGGAACATAGAAGGTACTGGAAGGATGATGGAGATTTATTTCTATATAAGGGGCGCACTCACGGGCTACATCCATAGCAGAAGCAGCTTCCTTTACATCAAACAGGAAGACATTGCTACTGGCAAGCTGGTGGGAGTTGTAGAGGCTGGAACAAGTCAAATACCGTTCATCTAGTGAGGCCTCCAGGACTTTGTTCATTTCTCCCTTCTGGAGCTCCCTCCTGAGCATAGTAAGGAAGCAAAACAAGGATTAAACCAAGGCAACCTGAATCCACATCTTCACAGCTAGTCCTGATCAGAAGCTCATGGAAGAGTTACCAAAAATCAAGTGGACCACCCAATCAAAAAGGAAGTATACAATCTGCTTTTGACTTGGGGGTGCTTAGAGTGCTCGCAGATGGAGCAGAAAAGTGCTCAGGTGCTCAGTGAATTGACCTAATTACATGTGGGTGAGAAAGTATCCTCAACAGCTAAAACACATTTTGACTCAGAGAGGCCTATGCTATTGGCCGCAAAATACTTGTACAATTTTTCATTTAATACTATATGAAGTAATCCATTGAATACTGGTTCTGAGATAATGTAAACTCTCAGGGCTCTTGTGACTTTTAGACTTCTCTCTCTCTCTCTAAATATTTTGTATGATTTGAATTTATTTTTCGGATGATTTTCTGGCTATGAAACATCTGCCAACATAATTCAGGACATCTGTGCAGAAACCAGATAAGTATCTCACTTTGGTTTTTCACCATACAGGTTTTAAGATACAGGAACCAGGGATTCCTGGTTCATTTACATTTAGGTCAGACTGACTATCTAACTAAATGTTCGAAACTATTATGAAATGAGAACCAGCGCAAGAACTGCAAAGAGAACAAAGAACCATTTACAAAAGGATAGATCATTGTGCAACGATTGAACAAAGTAGGTACAATCAACAGCTTCTGTTTTAGTTTTTTTTTTTGAGTTGGAGTCTCACTCTGTCACCCAGACTGAAGTGCAGTGGCCGCTCCCGGCTACTGCAGCCTCGACCTGCTGGGCTCCGGCGATCCTTCAGCCTCAGCCTTCTGAGTAGCCGGAATTACAGGCGCGCACTACCACGCCCAGCTGATTTTTTATTTATTGTAGAGATGAGGTCTCGCTGCCCAGGCAGGTCTCGAACCCGCGGGCTCAGGCAATCCACTCACCTCAGCCTCCCAAAGGCGCGGGATTACAGGCTGAGCCACTGAGCCCGGCTTGTTTTGGTTTTTTTAACTGGATCTTGGACCTTTGACCTCTTGAGCCCTTACTTCTGGAATCCACTACAGATTTCATTGTTTCATGATCAGTTCCTACATCATTCAGAGTTACCTGGGAGCCAGTAACTCTTGTCTGCCATCATACATCTTGTCATGATTTTTTGCAAATCAATATTAGAAGAGATTAGTCAGAAGTCAAGCAGGTCCCACTTCACACATGGAAAATAATGGGTCTATACAGTCAGGAACATAACACTCTACATGTGTGCGTGGAATGCTCTAAGAGTAGTACAGAATTATTTCAGGAGGCTTTAGGTGGTATCTATCGAGAAGTGGCCTGGCAGACTCTCCTGATTCCACTGGACAGGGTGTCCTGATGTAGTGTGTCATAATCGTGTATGTGATGGAATTATGCAAAGGGAAAAGAATTCCCAAATGGAATAATCTCTGGAGCTTGCATTGAACTTGCAACAGTTAGTGTTTACACCAACTAGAGTGAAAAAAATATTTTAATCAAGGAGGCTATGATTAGAGTATGCAAAAGCATATTGCCCCCAGATGTAAACTATGGACTTTGGTTGAAAATGGTATGTTAATATAAGTTCAAACAGACACAAGAAAAAGTGCTCAGCCTCACTCATCAGAGAAATGCAAATCAAAACCACCTTGAGATACCATCTAATGCCAGTAAGAATGGCCATCATTAATAAAACAAATAACAACAGATGCTGGTGAGGACCTGGAGAAAAAGGAATGCTTCTACACTGCTGCTGGGAATGCAAACTAGTGCAACCTCTTTGGAAGACAGTGTGGTGATTTCTGAAAGAACTAGAAATTGACTTTCCATGTGACCCAGAAATCCTCCTATTGGGAATATACCTGGAGGATATCAAATCATTCTACCAAAAAGTTACCTGCACAGGCATGTTTATTGCAGCAGTATTCCAAATGGTAAAAACATGGAACCAACTGTGCTGCCCATCAAAACTGGACTGAATAAAAATGTGGTACCTATACACAGTGGAGTATTATGCAGCCATGAAGAAGGGCAGACATATGGACTTTGCAGCAACTTGGATGAATTTAAAGTCTATCATACTCAGTGATCTATCACAGAAACAAAGAACAGAGTACCTTATGTTCTCACTCATAAGCAGACCTTGAACTATTATCATAATACTATAAGAAAGGGACTGGCAGTAGTGGGAAACTGTCAGGGGTGGGGAGTGGAATTGGCAGTTGAGGGAAACTGCCACGGAGGGGGGAGGGCAACCTCATCAACAAGGGTAACTGCATAATGGACGTTTGTTTATACTCCACATCTTTAAAATAAAAAACCTAAACATTTAAAAAAAGAATAAATAGATACATATCATAAATTAAAATTAAATTGATGTAAAAAATGTCTGAGATAAAAATACACTGCATGGGATTAACAGCAGATTAGATACTGCCAAAGAAAGATAAATCAATTTGAAGATATAGAGCTAGAAGCTACCCAAATGAAGCATACAGAAGATAAAAGATACAACAAAAATGGCCAGAGTATCTGTTAACTGTGGGAAAATTGCAAAACAGCTAACACAAATGTAATTGGAGTTTTTGCAGGAAAGAAAGAAAAATAACAGAAGATAAAAAAATACCATTATTTTTCAAGTTTGGTGAGAACTTAAACTTGCAGATGCAGGAAGTTCAATTAAGTAAATAATATGTAGAATATGTATAAAAACTGCACAAAGATTCATCATAATCAAATTGCTTAAAACAGTGATAAAAGGAAAAATCTCAAAAGCAGCCAGGGGGGCATATTATGTAGAGGAAAAAAAAATTAGGATTACAGTAGACATTGTTGGAAACAATGTAATCCAGAAGATAGTGGAATGGCACATTTAAAGTACTTTTTAAAAACAAAACAACTTAGAATCCTATATCTGGTGAAAACATCTACCAGAAATGAAGGTGAGTTCTTGCTACGCTCATCAAGATGAAGTCAGCTAAGTATACTCCATGTCTCTTATCAATTAAATTAAGAACTCTAGAAAGAATATTAACAGTAGTCACCTGAGAGCTCTGAAGAGAAAAAATAGTATACAAATTAAGAACCACAGTCAAAAATTAAAATAATATCCTATGATAGGGACAATGTTTATTTTTCCTCCCTGTTTTGGGGAAACTGATTGTGGCTGAGGGCCTTCAGACCCTCTCGCCAACTTACCTGTGGTGAGTTTGCTGGCAAGACTCTCTACCAGCTGACTTCCTTGGACCAGTTGCTCAGAGAATCGTTGTCCCCAAGAGTGGGCAAAGTCAATCTTGAGGAGACTCTCAAAAGTCTTGACTGTTCTTCACGTGCTGGGTGATAAGGTAACAGATACTTCTCCCTTCCTGTATCTTCTGCTGTAAGTGGATCAGTTCTTGGGCCTGAGTCTATATTAAAGGATTGTATTTGCTGAGGTAGGAGAGAAGAATAAAATGTAAGAGTGAATGCAGTGAATGATAGGTTATGGGAGTTTTAGCAGAGGCATCTCTTAGTAATGCCTCTGTGAATGCCCCCAATGGACTCCCCAATTTAAATTCTTGTGCAAGTTATGCCTGTGGTAGAGGAGATGAGGGAAGAGCCTCGGGGTTTTTGTGTGTTTTCTTTTCCCCTAACTTTGCTTTAAGAAGATGCTCCTTCAGTTCCTCACTTTAGCTCAAGTCTGTTTCCCTGTTATCTACATCAAGCATTACACAGTGAATGGCCAAAAAAGCCAGAAGTATTGGAGAGGTGTTGGGAGCCGGCCACGGAGGCCCACTGAGTGTTAAGGATCAGGGAGGGCTGTGGATCCCGAGACCACTAGGATGCATTCCGGGGCTTTTGACCCCATTTCCTCTCCCTTTTCTTGCTTAGCACTATAGTCAGAAAAAACTCCTGCTAACTCAAGCATAAAACTCTGAGACTTAAAGGAACACAGCTAACTTTAGAAACTCATTGTTCCCTTTTTTCTATTGACGGTGGTTTTGGCTTAGTACAACTTATAGTTCAAACTTGGGTCACATTCAAGAGCCCTAGTATTGGTCACAGGTTTTTTAGTTTATTTAAACTAGAAATAAATAATAGTTTTATGTAGTAGTTATGTAGTTTTTAGAGGTTTGTAGTAGTTATTTTGAGTGAGATTGTAATCAATTGTTCCAAGAAGTGGCCCACTGTGAACTTTAGACTGGAGAGCCCAGCATGATCTTTGGACTGGGTCACATTCTTTAGGAACTGGTTTGGGGTATAATTAAAGGTTTCTATAGCAATTGTGTAAGTTAGGATTAATGGAATTAGCATAGAATAGAAAGGAAATAGAATTAATCATTTTTAGACAATGTATGCATAAGCTTTTGAAATTATTGATTATTAGAATATTATGATGAATTGTTACATTGTTTTTGAGGAACATTAGCCAAGCGTGAGGAACAGAAAGACAATTTTGGGTTTGTTCTTCCTCATGCTTGAGAAAGACATCTGTTGGGTGGGAGATGCCCCTCACCCACCTGGCTTTGTGTTCACGTGAAAAGCATGTAAAACTGACTGTGCAAATTTTGGGGATAAAAGACTCATCATTACTCCCATTAAACAGCTTCTGTCCACTTGAACAGGAGTCCAATCCCTTTCTCTCTCCTCAGTGTCTTCTCTCTTTCATAAATCGCCGATGCCATCATACCACCAGGGACCCCCGATCCTTGTAGGGGCAGACCCCCGCTGAGAGGTGCATGGGTGTCAATTGAAAGGTAAAAGGAAAACTCAGTGAAAGAGTCAAGAAGGACAGGATTCTTTTGATGATATGAAGGTAATGTTTCTTATGCTTGGCTAATGTCCTTCAGAAGTATTAATACAATTTATAAAACTAGTAAGGAAGAAATGAAGAGCAAATAAGTTATAAGCAATTCTTTTTTTTGAGTCAGTGTCTCACTCTGTCACCCAGGCTGGAGTGCAGTGGCATGCTCATGGCCACTGCAGCCTTGACCTGCTGAGCTCAGGCAGTCTTTCCACCATGGCCTTCCAAGTAGCTGGAACTACAGGTGCATACCACCACGCCCAGCTAATTTCTTTAAAAAATTATTGTAGAAATGAAGTCTTGCCACATTGCCCAGGCTAGTCTCAAATGCATGGACTCAGGCAATCCTCTCACCCAGGCCTCCCAAAGTGTTGGGAGTCCAGCTCCTGCAGGGTCAGGGGTTCCTGGAGGTGAGATGGATTCGGCGACTAAAAAAAGAAGAAGAGGGGGGAGAAAGAAAGAGAGGGAAAAAAAGAGAATTGGACTACGGTTCAAGTGACAGAAGACGTTTATTGAGAAATACAGAGGGTTTTTATCCCCAAATTTTTGCAGTCAGACTCACATGTCTTCTACGTGAACAGAAAGCCAGGTGCATGGGGGCGTTCCCTACCCACCAGATGTTTCTTCAAGCATGAGGAAGAACAAACCCAAAGTTGTCTTTATGTTCCTTATGCTTGGCTAATGTCCCTCAGAAGTATTAATACAATTCCTAAAAATATTATACCATTTTATCAATGGTAATCTATATATTTTATTTTATTCTACACACTTTACCTATAACTAACTTTCCTAATGATAAACAATCTATTCCTATACTTTATCCTAACACACACAATGCATGTTAAACAAAATGACTGAAACCAGTTTTTGCATAATGTGGCCCAGTCCAAAGATCATGCTGGGCTCTCAGCACTAGGGCTCTTTGATGTGGTCCTGGCTTGAACCAGGACCTGTATGGAAGCCAAAACCACAGTCAAAGGGAAATGGGAACAATGAGTTTCTAATGTTAGCTTGTGCTCGTCCCGGTCTCAAAGTTTTCATGCTTGAGCTAACAGGAGGCTGTAGTGCCTAGAAAAGGGAGAGGTAATGGGGTCAACAGCTCCCAAACACATCCTAGTGGTCTCGGGGTCAATGGCCCTTCCTGATCCCTAACGCTCAGTGGGCCTCCATGGCTGGCTCCCAACAGTTGGAATTATAGGCGTGAGCCCCATGCTTGGCACTCTATGTGGGATTTCATTGTTTTCTAATTACCATATAAGTATTTCCCAAGTAGAAGGTAAGCTCTGTGAGACTAAAGACAGTGGCATGTATTACCCAACTTATAGCACCCATTAGAGTGTACACATACAAGTAGGATTTCAGCTAATGCCGAGAACCATGTCATCCTAAGGCTTGACTATGCTTTTACAGTCCTCTACCCATCTGATGTTTGGATCTTCTCCTTACTGTCCTACTGAGTAGTTATCTACAGATTGTCTTTCAAATTCTGTTCCATGAACTTCCTATAAAGTATCAGAGGAAGTGACAACATATACTGGGGGAAAACGGGAGCTCCAGACCTCTGCCCCCTTCAATCAAATATCTCTACTTTGTTGGGCTATACACACTTGAGCTTCTAAGATTTACCTCAACAAAGGGGTAAAGATGTTCTGAATGCTACAATCCACCCTATGTCTAAAAGCATCTAAGGATGGGCAGAGCTGGTCCTTAGCAAGCTAATTATTCATTTTCCAGACAACAGCTACTCAATTGCCTATCTATTCAATAGCTACCAGTCAATACTCCATATAGAATGATAAAATTTGGGAGGAGAAAGACTTTTATCATGAAGGGCACTTTGGAAAGCTTGAAACATCTCTTTAAAAAATGTTAGTCCATTAATAATAATTGCTACACCTATAAGAAATAAGAGCAAGTACAATAATTACAGCAAATAACTGTTGTGAGCTTCATATGTATTAGAGATGGTTCTAACCTCTTGTAATTATACATCCAACCTCATAAGCCTCTAAGGTAGATACTGTCAGTATTTTCATTTTATAGGTGCAGTAGCCAAGGTAACTGACATGCAGCCAACTTAAGTGAATTTGACCAAGGGAACACAGATAGGAGCCACATTGCTAGGATTCCAACACAGGCAACTGTCTCCATTTTATTCATATGATATTTAATGAAGTACCCCAGAGCCCTAATTAGGTCACAGATCCCTAACTAGGTCACAGCTCTATTGAGTGTGACCTAGTTCTATGCCTGCTACATACATTTATGCACTTCCCTTTCCACAAATTTGTTCTTTAGCCAACCAGCCTGGGCTGCCTCCTTCAAACAATATTCCCATACCACGCACACATGTACCTCCTTACCCATGTCTTGCAGCTCGTCTTGTCTTTCCACCAAGTTCCCTTCCTCAAATGGCAGTTCCTCCCCCAGCACAGCTTCTATGAGGTCTTTACACTCTTCATACTCTGAGAAAAGACAAACATGCCTGCCTCAGTGGAAAGCTGGACATACTCTGTGGTCACAGCCTACCGGGGAGAGGAGGATATATCCCAAGGGCAAAAGTAACCCCAGTACCAGGCGTCACCCTGGGATTCCCATGTTTTTACTCCTCAGTGCCCCGATTACTCCCCATTTTAAAGATGAGGAAAGAAAAACTCATAGGCAAAGTCACTAGACAAGATGATTCAAATGGAATGAGGCAAAGTCAAGATTCATATCTCCTGAAGTCTGACTCCAAATCTTAGGACACTTTATGAAGCCTCATAGCTTCTTGAGTAAAATATTAATGTGTGTCCTGAATAGTGATTTCCTGTATATTTGGGAGAACATCAAGGACTGTAGGACTGATGTTTCTTCTGCGTTGAGAGTTTCAATAATCCCCAGATATTTCAAAGATTTAAAATTTGATCTGGACACAATGGTGTAAAAAAGTGTATATGGGGAAAACATCTAAATAACATATGCCCAAAAGCTAATAGGTGGTATGTTAGATTAGTGGGATAACCAACACATAGTGTTTGTCATGGTACTATTTAGTAGATTTTCAAGCGTTATCATCATGTGATCATCACCACTATCCAAAGTAGTAGGTACTACTCAATATTACCATTACAGATGAGGAAACTGAGACACAGAGACAGTTTAACAAGTTAGACTTGAACCCAAGAAGTATGGCGCTAGGATATATGCACTTTAATCACTGTACTATACTACCTTTTTACTAAGGTCTTGGATGATACCTTTCTCCTCAAGCTTGAAAAACTTTTGTCATACAAGTGTACTTTGATTCTAATGAATGGTGTAACAAATGTAGCTTTTTCTATACCCCAAAGCTCATCTTTTCGCTTTTTATTTAACAAAGTAGGCTTTAATTTTTTTCTGTCTATGACAGTAAGTTGAATAGCAAATATTACTTTCCATTGATTCATTGAAAAATAATTGTAGAAATTGGAAAACAAACTCAATTTCAATGATAGCAAGACTCCTCCTCTAACATCCCTGTTGCTTTGTTTCCACATTTCCTTCAGTCATTATAGCTCCCCCCACCACCCCAATCACAAGCTTGGGATTTTCCAGTGGGCTTCCATATTTGAATGCTGTCTGGGAAGAGGAAAGGCCCAGCCCCTACGCTGGCCTGGACTGCGACTTAGATTGGTGATCTTTTCCATACAGCCTTTTTCTCACTTTGGCCATATGTCTCCTGGAGAACCACCTGGCATTGCTTACTGTCTGCAAAGTTCATATTCATGGAAAAATAGAAAGGGTGTTATAGAGCCTTTGATATTCTGGGAACACCTTCAATCCAACTAGAGTGTAAGGAATGGTGTCTTTGAACTTTTATGGGAAAAGAATCTTTCTCCAGACATCAAAATTTCCCTCAGTGTCTGCTATTAAAGTTATCTCCAGATATCTGCAACTCAGATGGGAACAGATAGTGCTAAGCTCCTTCCTTCTCTCCTCATGGTGTTGGCACAGTGCTTTGCAAATGAGTGCACAGTAAAAGTTTGAAATGTAACCTGAGATATTCAAACCAACAGTGACATATGTTTGTAGAAGCTGACACACATTATTGAAAAAAGACAGTTTAGTGCCTGAACCAAGATTTCTGTCTCTATTCCTCCCTACATCATCCTTGCAAACTTTACCCCTTTGAGCTTCAGTTTTTCCATCCTCAACAAATTGCAAGTAAAATAAATAGTAATAAATACTTCCTTTCTGGAAGTATAGTCAGGAAAAAATTATTTTTTATGAAAAAAAGAAGAAGAAGGTCTGAAGATTGTTTTGCTTCTCTGAGGAAGGATGGATGATCATTTTTCACTTAAGGGACCATGCCCCTTTATGACTTACTGCATATCTTCAGGTGGTTGGCCAGGGTATAAGCAGTAGCTTTGGATATGAGATATTTCTTTGTGAGGTCTCGGAAGTTCTGTTTGCTTTTTTCCAGCTGAGAGCACAAGTACTGGTTGGCTTCCAGGATGTTCATTTCTTCTCTTGGATCTGAAAAAGAGGTGAGAGATACTACCATGCTGAAGCCTGTGGTAGGATTAGAGCCAGGACTTGGGAAGAAGAAACCAAAACCTAATATATTTAATGAATAAATTGTGGAAATAGATGTACTATTTGGGCAATTTACTAAAAATCATTGAACTGCAAAATTATAATGGGTGGTTTTCATAAAATTTAAATTATACCTCAATAAAGTTTCTTCACATACAAAAGGGATTTAAACAGGTATAAAGAAGGTAGATGTGAATCATAACTTACTTTCTGTATAAACTGTGTCAGCATCCCACAACTCTGAGATCCTTAACCACAAAAATAAGGCACAAGATGTCTAAGCTGACTGTAGGGTACTCTCTGTAGCTCAGGCTTTGATAAGAATGCCAGAGGTAGGAACCAGAGTGCCAGGTGATGGTCTGGAGTCACAATAACAGAATTAGAAGGTGGGTGTGTCATGGAATCCTAGGAGCCCCTGCCTTCCAGATGCTTAGGCCATGCGGATACAAGGCCTTCTGGTCTCAACTGAAGATCCCCACCGATGGGTCTGCTCCCTCAACTATCATTTTCAGAATTTGCGTACCCCTGTGACAATACCACAGACCAATCTCTTTCTAAAATTTAAGCATGTTTTCTTTATTATTGCAAGTGCACAGAAAACATCAAGAAATCAAAAATTTCCCATATTCTTTCATTTTCTTAAGGATTGTCTCAATGTCATTTTTTTCTCATGAAAATTAAAAACTTCCCAATAATCTTGGTGTTCTTTGGTTTTTCTCTAATTTTAATACCATTTTAATATTATAAGAAAAAAGTTATAAGTATAATATTCTGCTCAGTATCTGAATAATTACAAGACTTTTTTTTCCTGCATCTTAATATTCTTCTTGTTAAGTTGGTGTCTTCCCCCACCCACTGGGGAACATGCTGGCTTTTCAGTTAACTTGAAGATAAATTTAGTATTGATACCTCTAAACCCTATCCTCCTATGTGTGAACTGCCAGGTGTTTTAATCTATATATATTTTGCATTTGTCACTTATGAATTTCATTCTAGTTCCACAGGATCTCTTTCCATTTTGTCAAAATCATTGAAATAGTTTAGATATACCTTTTTTTTTTTTTTTTTTGAGTTGGAGTCTCACTCTGTCGCCCAGACTGGAGTGCAGTGGCCGCTCCCGGCCACCGCAGCCTCGACCTGCTGGTCTCCGGCGATCCTTCTGCCTCAGCTTTCCAAGTAGCCGGGATTACAGGCATGCGCTACCACACCCGGCTGATTTTTTGATTTATTGTAGAGATGAGGCCTCGCTGCCCAGGTGGGTCTCGAACCCGCGGGCTCAGGCAATCCACTCACCTCAGCCTCCCAAAGGCGCGGGATTAAAGGCTGAGCCACCGAGCCCAGCTTTTATGTATATCTTTTAAAATATAGGCAATGGTCATCTAATTTGGAATGACTCATAAACCGTTACTATTCTTTATGTTTGGAGCAATTTGTATGGGAAACTGACTAATCTTAGACTTCCAGCCTCTCCAGAACGGGGAGAAATACATTTTTCTTGTTTATGTGCCTACAGTTGGGATCCAGCTCCTTATCAAAGCTACGATTTCCAGTTGAGGTCTGAAATTCAAAACTGTCCCTGTAAAGTGGTCACTGTGCTCTAAAGGCAACTCTGAGACTTGTCTACTGAGAATCTTCTAAGACAAAATTCTAGAAAACTTCCTCCAGGGAGCTTTCTTAGAGGGATTTTTGCTGACCTTTACCCCAGCTGTTACCCTAGAACTGATCAGACTGAATTTAAAATCCAGAAGGTTAGAGGATATCCTGGGAAGACGACAGTGTAGGAAGTACCAGGTATCTAGACAACAATTACATTTGCAGTGTCTATCTGATATGAATATTTTAGAACTCTAGAGTCTACTGAAGTCTTGTAACTTCCAGAGGAAGTTTAGATGGTAAATTACAGTTATTTTTGGCCCATTTAAGTTCTTAGCACAGTAGCTGCTACCTACCCCCAGTTCTGAGATGGTCCACCATGCATGTGCTCCTTGAGCAACCTGCACGCAGCTTTCAGGAACCAGGGTGGGCAAAAATGACTCTGTCCTCCAAATATTGGGGCTGTGTGCTCTGATGGCTGATTGCAGCATTTCATCACAGAGGTGCAAAGAGGCTGGCAACCATTGCTGTACCTCCCACACTGTAGCAAGGCGTCCCTCCCCAGCTGAAGCCACTTCCATGAAATTAAAAGGTTTGGTACCTTCTCTTCCCTCTCATTTTTTTCTCTTTTTCCTCTCTTGCAACCCAGGCATTAAAGGCAAGGATAGTCCAGAATAACTACATATGCAGGTAAAATTAGAGGGTGACCACACATCCTCAGGGAAAAGCCCTGTGAAGACCATAAGTTTATATCTCAGGTTGATACTTGGTAAGGTGACAGTAAAAACTTCCTAAATTTGATGAAAGACATGAATATAAACATTCATGTAGCCTAACAAACTTCAAGTAAAGTGAGCTCACAGAGAGCACACCAAAAAATGTTATAATCAAATTTGGAAAATCAAAGATAGAGAATATAAGAGAAATGTAACTGGTCACATACAAGGTATCTTCAATAAGATTATTCACAGATTCCTCATCAGAAAATTGAGGAGCCAGAATACAGGAAACCAAAAGCTGCTCATGGAAAGGAAAATAATTGATAGGTGGATAACTCATATAGTCAAAAGTCACACAAATGTCAAAAGACATCAGTTCCTCTGGGAATTGAACTCAGGCTACAGTGGTGAAAGCGTGGAACTTTAACTATGGGACTGCAAGGTAGAACAGGTTTATTGTGAGTCCTGAAGGTGATCCCAAGCAGGTAATCTAAGATTACAAAGTATTTTAACTTTGTTTTAGGTCTAATGCTTGCTCTTTATTTTCACCAAGAGAATTTTTAAGGTTAGCCATTGCACTATTATGTGTCTTTCTTTAATTTGATCTTCTAATCAACTGCTTAGATTAAGAGAGCTCTAAAATCTTTTTTTTTTTTTAATTTAGGAGGAGTCTAATTTAAAGGATCTATCTTCTGCTCATTGACATTTAGAATTTTCAGTGGTGTGTTTATTCCAATAGCAACTCATTCCGATAGCCTCTTCATGGAAAGTCCAGAAGGCCATTTTGTAGGTTTAGTTCCTGTAGAGGGTTTAGAAGAAGCAATCCCAAATATCTTCCTCCAATAAAAAAATTCACTCCCAGGAACAGACCACAGATGATTAAGTATGGTGTTTTCCTCTGGTACCTCACAAATTGTGGGAGCTGCTCATTACAGATCCATTAATCTGTGACAACTGGTATGTCTTCCCAGGACTAGCCATGAAACAAAGGTTGAGATATCAAATGCCCCCATAAACTCCCTTGAGAGCTTGACATATCTGGAGCAAAAAGTGTTTTGAGTTCTCAGCCATTTTCAGACTGGCCACCTGACATGACCTTAAGGTCACTCTCCCCACCCACATAGATAATGGAAACCAGAGAAAGCACTCCCATTTGGTCAAAAATCAACCTGTCAAAGTCATAAAACAGGATGAGAAGGAACCTCAATTGGTCCTTGTCTTTATGACAGAACAACACAGAATGACAAAGACAAAGGAACAGATAATTTCTCGGAAGAAAGGGATAAAACAGTATGAATATTCATATCACAAAGCACCAAATAGTACACCAGAGTTACTACCCCTGAGAATAGTCACATAGATCCTTTTCTCCCATTACTCGAGATAATGGAGAAGAAAAAAAAATAGTGATTTTTATTGTCTATGTGACAGATTCCACACAGCAAGAAAGGCTAGAAGCCTTACAGGTAAGAAATTATTACTCCTATGACAGCTGGTCAGAACCTGTGTTTCCTTCACTGTAGCTTCCAGAAGAGTGGAGTTTTGGTATCCTGCCTAAAGTGCTAAAACTGTAGGAGCTAAAGGAAAAACGTCTCCTTCATTCTCTGAAGTTTTGGTGAAAAATCAACTCACATAAAGTAGATTAATTAGAGAAGAGGCATACAAATTTATTTATGTGTCTATAGAGAGAACTAAAGAGTGGTTATCTTACCCCAATGGAGTACAGCAATTTATGAGCCATCTTAAACTTACAGAAAGAATAGAGGTTCAGATTATGGCCCGAAACTGGTTATAATGGTAAATCAGGCTACAGTGGCAAGACAGATTATGGGAACTATGGAAGTGGAGGCTTGGTCATGTTAAGCATTTGAAATCTCACAGTACCAGCTCCCAAAGAGAATAGATGACAAATGCTTCCTTTGGACCTTTAATTGTGTCAAACCCAGTTAATCTTTTCTAGAAGGGATGGCCAGAAAAATGCAATTCTGGCCAGATGCGTTGACTCACTCCTGTAATCCCATCACTTAGGTGGGCCAAGTCAGAAGGATTGTCTGAACTATAGGAGTTTGAGACCAACCTGGGTAACCCTGTCTCTATAAAAAAATTTCTTTTAGCTTGAAGTGATGGTGCACTTATAGTCATAACTACTCAGGCAGGAGGTTGAAGCAGGAGGATTCCTAGAGTCCAGAAGTTCAACATTGCCATGAGCTATAATCGTACCACTGCACTCCAGTTGGGTGACAGACCAAGACCTTGCCTCTAAAAAAATTATAATGGGCACTTCTGGCAAGATGGCGATAGGGCAGCTTGGTCTGTGAGACCCTCTGCAAAAGAGAACACACATAAAGACATAAAGACTCTAGTTCTCTCCCGGGGGCTGCAGCTCCCATTATCGGCAGCATGCTCTTCACATGGAGGTCAGCCGCGGCCACCGCTCAAACACCTTCGTGGTCTGGGCCACCCTGGCTGCTGTGGATGCCACCACCATGGCTGTCGCCCTGCCCATGCCTGAGGCAACCCACAACTTTGGACCGTGAAGCCCCCGCAAGCACGGTCTACTGAGATAGCCACCGCTGCTGCCACAGCCATGTTCCACCCCTTGCCTGGAGCTGGAACTCTTTCCATGTACCGTGAGGTGGCTGCCGCCACTGCCGCTACCATTGCCTGCCCCCTCCCAATCCTGGGCAGCCTCTGACTTCTGCCAATCCTGGCCTGCAACACCTGGCAGTCTCTAGCGGCTGTGACTAAAGATCATCTAGAGCGGTGAGATTGCACCACCTGCTGGGGATCGAAGGTAACAACATCAAAATGGGAAAGACAGAAGGGAGTCCAGATCTGAACCCACCTCCACAACAGGCCAGGGGCAGCTGACCCTAACTGTGAACAAATCTACCAACTTGCAAAGACAGCTATAAATCAGAGCTGAAAGGACATTGGACTTAAAGGGAAAGTCTCAGAGTATGCTTGCTTGGTTTTGTTAGTTTGCTGACTTTATTCTATTCCTTTTATTCTGTTCTTTTAAAAAATTTCTCTGTAAACCCAATCTTTCTATAGAGAAATACCACACCAATAAGGATGTTGGTTAGCCTCTATGTTAGCATCATTGTATGTTTTAGTTTTTTCATATGGTTTTTCATTGGTTTTTAGTCATTGTTATTTTTTTCTTTTTACTTATTTCAGTCTCTGTGTCTCTTTTCATTTGTTAGTCAGTACGCTTGTCAGTTTTCCCTCTTACCCACCCTCTCTCCACCCTCCTTTCCTCCCACTGCTTGCTCTATTCTCTTCCCTCTGTTAACATCATTTTGCTTTCAAGGAGTAAACCTACAACCACAGTGCATGGACAGATTCCAAGGCAGTGGGAAGTGGGTTTCAGATTATCTACACACCTGTTGGTAGATACGAGGATCTGCAGATAGATTTTGAATCAAGCTCCCCCCTTAATTAAATCTCAAAACTGCAAAAAGGACAACCCCCAACCTACAGTCCAACTCTGGAATTGAACAAAATAAGAGGAAATACATAAGGAAGAACAGGAGATTGAACAAACAGAAGTAAAAGCAACCCCTCGCCCCTGAATAACAGAATTAAAGAAGGCGGGGAAGTGGAGGGAAGGAAAAAGTAGGGAGGAAAAATCTGCACAAATTAAGACAATCCAAAGGAAGAATATAGGCCTCACACAGACCCCTGGGAGGTCAGACACTGAGAAAACAGACTTTGGAATACAAACAATGAAGAGCCCCCAGAATGACTGGTCACATGCAACAAACCCAGACATCAACACATTAAGAGAGAATAAAAAAATGAGGAGAGTCAAGAGGAAAATAGGAAGGAGTTGATAACAGAAATAACAGAAGTAAAGAACACTGTGATGGAAAAAAATAACAAACTAGTAAGCAGGGAAAGCAGAATTTGCCAAACAGAAGAAAGAATCTCAGAACTTGAAGACCAAAATACAAAACTAACACAAACTGTCAAAAACATAGAAGAGAAGCTTTAAAAAGACAGAACAAAACCTTCAAGAGATGTATAATTATTTTAAGAGACCGAACCTAAGAGTAATTGGCCTTCCTGAGGCAGAGGGAGAGACAGAGACCATACTGGAAGAAACATTTCATGAAATTATTCAAGAAAACTTCCCTCATCTCATCAGTGATGCAAAAATCCAAACACAAGAGATTCAGAGAACCCCTGCAAGACAACAAATGAGAAGACCAACACCCAGACACATAATAATTCTCCTAAACAAAGTAGGTATAAAAGACAAAATCCTAAAGGCAGCAAGAGAAAAAGGTCAGACTACCTACTAGGGAAGACCAATTAGAATAATAGCAGATTTATCTACAGAAACCCTCCAGGCCAGGAGAGCTTGGAGCCCTATCTTCAAAGTTCTAAAAGATAAACAATTTCAACCCAGAATAACCTACCCAGCCAAGCTAAGCTTTATCAGTGAGGGAGAATTAAAATCTTTCCCAGATATCCAATCCCTAAGAACTTATGTTGCCACCAGACCACCTCTACAAAAACACTTAAAAAAGTTTTGAACACAGAAGAAAATGAAAAAAGAACAACAACGTTCTTCACAGGGGTACAGGCAAAAGATTAAAAACACACATGAACTAACTCCAAAACCAAAAGAAAGACAACACAGAAACAGGAACAACAACAATAACTCTGTCAGAACCTTATGATAGGGATCAATGCTCACATTTCAATAATTAGTCTGAATTTGAATGGACTAAATGCACCACTGAAAAGACATAGAATGGCAAAATGGATAAAATATCACCAGGCAACAATTTATTACCTTCAAGAGACTCACCTCCCTAGAAAGGACACTCACAGATTCAAAGTAAGAGGATGGAACAAATTTTCAGGTGAAAGGAACACAAAAGAAAGGAGGTGTTGCAATCTTAATCTCAGACAAAATACCATTTAAGCTATCAAAAATTTAAAAAGATACAGAAGGCTGCTACATAATGATAAAAACTTCAAACCATCAACAAGAAATATGCATCCTAAACATATATGTACCCAACATAGGAGCACCAACTTTCATAAAGCAGCTTCTTGGTAAATTCAAAAAAGATATTGACTCTAACACTATCATAGCTGGGGACTTTAATACCCCACTCACAACCCTAGGTAGATCATCAGGACAAAAAATCAGCAACAAGATCCGGAACCTCAATGTGACTCTTGACCAAATGAACTTAATTGATACCTACAGGACACTCCACCCAACGACCATAGAATATACATTCTACTCATCACCACATGGAATGTCTCTAAGATCTACCACATACTTGGCCATAAATCAAACATAAACAAATCTCAAATGATTGAAATTTTGCCATGCACCTTCTTGGACCACAGTGGAATAAAAATAAACATCAACACCAGCAAGGTTCCCCCCAAACCCACAACGACATGGACAGTAAACAGCATGATGCTAAACAACTCCTGGGCCAATGATGACATCAATACAGAGTTTAAAAAATACTTGGAAACAAATGAAAATGAAGAAATATCTTACCAAAATCTCTAGGATACCATGAAACCTGTAGTAAGAGGGGAATTCATATCTCTACAAATGCACATGAGGAAAATGGAAGGATCACAAATTAACAGCCTAACAAGTCACCTAAGGAAGCTGGAAAAGCAAGCCCAAACCCCAACTTCAGCAGAAGAATCCAGATCACCAAACTAAAAACCCAAATCCGGGACATAGAAGACAAAAAGATAATATAAAAAAATCAATGAAACAAAAAGCTGATTCTTTGACAGGATAAGCAAGATCGATGGCCCCTAGCTAGACTGACCAAGAAAAAGTGAAAAAAAGCCCAAATGGACACACTAAAAGGCACAAAAGATGAAGTCACATCTGGCCCTGATGAAATACAAAAGAAAGATCATTAGAGGCTACTATGTACACTTGTAAGGAAACGGAAGACTTTCTACATCACACAAGCTGCCTAGGTTGAAACAAGAAGAAATTGAGACCCTAAATAGACCAATAACCATCAAGGAAATTGACTATGTAATAAGAAAACTACCTACAAAACAAACAAACAAACAAACAAACAAACAAAAGCCCTGGACCAGATGGCTCTCCAACAGAATTCTATAAGACATTTAAGGAGCTGATACCAATCCTACTGAAATTATTCCAGGTGTTTGAGAAAGATGAAACTCTCCCCAAATCATTTAATGAAGCTAAGATCACATTGATACCCAAAGTGAGGTAAAACCCAACAAAGAAAGAGAACTACAGGCTAATATCTTTGATGAACATAAATGCTAAAATTTGCAATAAGATCCTAGCAAACTGGATTCAACAACACATCTCAAAAATCATCCATCATGACTAAGTAGGCTTTGTCCCTGGGACAAGTCTGGTGCAACATTCGTAAAACCATAAATGTAATTAAATGCATCAACAGATGTCAAAACAAAAACCACATGATTCTATCATTAGATGCAGAAAAAGCTTTTGATAAAATCCAGCACTCCTTCTTGATAAAAACCCTCAAACATCTAGGCATATGGAGAACATACCTCAAAATAGTAAAAGCCATCTATGTGAAACCCAGTCAGCATACTCCTAAACAGACAAAAATTGGAACCATTTCCCTTGAAAACTAGAACAAGACAAGGATGCCCACTCTCACCCCTCCTGTTCAATATAGCATTGGAAGTGCAAAAGACAATTGCATTTCTTTACACCAATAATAAACAAACAGAAACCCAAATAAAAAGTGCAATCCCAACACAATAGCCACAAAAATAATTGAAACACCCTGGCATCTTCCTAACCAGAAATGTGAAAGATATTTCCAATGAAAACTACAAAACACTGCTCAATGAAATCAAAGATGACACAGAGAAGTGGAGAAATATCCCATGCTCATGGATTGGAAGAATCAATATTGTAAAGATGTCCATCTTACCTAAGGCAATCTACAGATATAATGCAATGCCCATCAAATTACCAGCAACATTCTTCTCAGATCTAGAAAAAACAATACAGTAATTCATATGGAAACACAAATGACCAAGAATAGCCAGAACGATCCTCAGCAAAAAAACAAAATGAAAAACAACAACAACAACATCAAACAAAGCATGAGGTATCACACTACCAGACTTTAAACTTTACTATAAATTTACAATAATGAAAACAGCTTGGTATTGGTACAAGAACAGGCATATAGAACAATGGAATAGAATTGAGATTCCAGAAGGAAAACCTCAATTTCTCAAGCAATTCATCTTTGACAAAGCCTCCAACAACAACCACTAGGGAGAGGACAATCTATTCAGTAATGGTGCTGCAAAAACTGGCTGATCACAGGTAGAAGATTCACACAAGATCCCTATCTATCCCCATACACAAAAATTAACTCTAAATGTATCAGGGAACTAAATGTAAAACCTCAAACCATAAGAACTTTAGAAAATTCAGGACACACCCTTATGGAAGTTGGAACTGGCATCCAATTCCTGAGCAAAAACCAATATGCATGGGCCATAAGAGATAAGATAGACAAGTGGGACCTCATTAAACTGGCAAGCTTTTGCAAAGCCAAAGAAACCATTGGGAGAGCTGAGAGACAGCCCACAGACTGGGACAAAGTATTTGCCAACTCCATGTCTGACAAAGGCCTAATATCTAGGATCTACAAAGAATTCAAACGTTCTGAAAAGATAAAAACAAATAACCCCATTATAAAGTGGGCAAAAGACATGAACAGACACTTCTCAAAAGAATATATACAAGCTGCCAACAGATACATGTAGAAATGTTCAACCTCACTAGTCATCAAGAAGATGCAAATAAAAACTACACTGAGATACCACCTAACTCCAGTCAGAATGTCCATTATCAATAACTCAAAAAATAACAGATGCTGGAGAGGATGTGGTGAAAAAGAAATACTTCTACACTGCTGGTGGGAGTGTAAACTAGTGCAGCCTCTGTGGAAATCAGTGTTGTGATTTCTAAAAGCTCTAAAAATCGACCATCCATTTGACCCTGCAATCCCCCTACTGGGAATATACCCTGAAGAACTCAAATCACTCTATAAAAAGATACCTAAGCCGGGCTCGGTGGCTCAGCCTATAATCCCACCCTTTGGGAGGCTGAGGTGAGTGAATTGCCTGAGCCCGTGGGTTTGAGACCCGCCTGGGCAGCAAGACCTCTTCTCTACAATAA